>NW_027315812.1:11771411-11941411 GCF_026437365.1 Eucyclogobius newberryi
CCCACCACTCCCACCCACACACACCCCTCACACACCCACACCACCCCACCACCCCACTCCCACCACTCCCACACCCCACACACACCCCACTCTCACCACACCTCCCCACACCCTCCACACTCACCCCCACACCCACCCACCCTCCCCACCTCCTCCCCACACACACCCACACTCACCCCACACTCCTCCCTCACCCACCTCACACCTCCCTCTCCCTCTCCACCTCACCCACTCTCCCCACACCCCTCACTCCCCACTCACACCCACTCACACCCACACTCCCCTCACTCCTCACCCTCTCACTCCTCCCACACCTCACCCCTCTCACACCCACTCACACCCCTCACACCCCTCACCACCTCCCTCCCCTCTCCTCCCCTCTCACTCCCTCTCCCTCTCTCCCACTCTCTCCTCTCCTCCCCTCTCCCTCCCCTCTCACTCCCTCTCACTCCCTCTCTCTCCCCTCTCACTCCCTCTCTCTCCCCTCTCTCCTCCCCTCTCACTCCCTCTCACTCCCTCTCTCCCCTCTCACTCCCTCTCTCTCCCCTCTCTCTCCCCTCTCTCTCCCTCTCACTCCTCTCTCTCCCCTCTCCCTCTCCCTCTCACTCCCTCTCTCCCCTCTCTCTCCCTCTCACTCCCTCTCTCCCTCACTCTCCCTCTCTCTCCCCTCTCACTCCTCTCACTCCTCTCTCTCCCTCTCACTCCCTCTCTCTCCCACTCCCTCTCTCTCCCCTCTCTCTCCACTCTCCTCTCACTCCCCTCTCTCTCCCCTCTCTCTCCTCTCTCTCCCCTCTCTCTCCCTCTCACTCCCTCTCACTCCCTCTCACTCCCCTCTCTCTCCCTCTCACTCCCTCTCACCCCTCTCTCCCTCTCTCTCCTCTCACTCCTCTCTCCCTCTCTCACCCCTCTCACTCCCTCTCACTCCCTCTCTCTCCCCTCTCACTCCTCTCTCTCCCCTCTCCTCTCACTCCCTCTCACTCCCCTCTCTCTCCCTCTCTCTCCTCTCACTCCCTCTCACTCCCCTCTCTCTCCCCTCTCTCTCCCCTCTCTCTCCCCTCTCTCTCCCTCTCACTCCTCTCACTCCCTCTCTCTCCCTCTCTCTCCCCTCTCACTCCTCTCACTCTCTCTCTCTCACTCTCTCACTCCCCTCTCTCTCCCTCTCTCTCCCCTCTCACTCCTCTCACTCCCTCTCTCTCCTCTCTCTCCCCTCTCACTCCTCTCACTCCCTCTCTCTCCCCTCTCACTCCTCTCACTCCCCTCTCTCTCCCTCTCACTCCCCTCTCTCTCCCTCACTCCCTCTCTCTCCCCTCTCACTCCTCTCACTCCCTCTCTCTCCCCTCTCACTCCTCTCACTCCCCTCTCTCTCCCTCTCTCTCCCCTCTCACTCCTCTCACTCCCTCTCTCTCCCTCTCTCACTCCCTCTCACTCCCCTCTCTCTCCCCTCTCACTCCCCTCTCACTCCTCTCTCTCCCCTCTCTCTCCCCTCTCACTCCTCTCACTCCCTCTCTCTCCCCTCTCTCTCCCTCTCACTCCTCTCACTCCCCTCTCTCTCCCCTCTCACTCCTCTCACTCCCTCTCTCTCCTCTCTCTCCCTCTCACTCCTCTCACTCCCCTCTCTCTCCCCTCTCTCTCCTCTACTCATCTCCTCCCCTCTCTCTCCCTCTCTCTCCCCTCTCTCTCCCCTCTCACTCCTCTCACTCCCTCTCTCTCCCTCTCTCACTCCCCTCTCACTCCCCTCTCTCTCCCCTCTCACTCCCCTCTCTCTCCCTCTCACTCCCCTCTCTCTCCCCTCTCACTCCTCTCACTCCCCTCTCTCTCCCTCTCTGACTCCCTCTCTCTCTCCTCTCACTCCCCTCTCTCTCCCCTCTCACTCCTCTCACTCCCCTCTCTCTCCCCTCTCTCTCCCTCTCACTCCTCTCTCTCCCCTCTCTCACTCCTCTCACTCCCCTCTCTCTCCCCTCTCTCTCCCTCTCTCTCCCCTCTCACTCCTCTCACTCCCCTCTCTCTCCCTCTCTCTCCCTCTCACTCCCCTCTCTCTCCCCTCTCACTCCTCTCACTCCCCTCTCTCTCCCTCTCTACTCCCCTCTCTCTCTCCTCTCACTCCCCTCTCTCTCCCCTCTCACTCCTCTCACTCCCCTCTCTCTCCCCTCTCTCTCCCCTCTCACTCCTCTCTCTCCCCTCTCTCACTCCTCTCACTCCCCTCTCTCTCCCCTCTCTCCCCTCTCTCTCCCCTCTCACTCCTCTCACTCCCCTCTCTCTCCCTCTCACTCCCCTCTCTCTCCCCTCTCACTCCTCTCACTCCCCTCTCTCTCCCTCTCTCTCCCTCTCTCTCCCCTCTCACTCCTCTCACTCCTCTCACTCCCCTCTCACTCCCCTTCTCTCCCCTCTCTCTCCCTCTCTCTCCCCTCTCACTCCTCTCACTCCCCTCTCTCTCCCCTCTCTCTCCCTCTCTCTCCCCTCTCTTCCCCTCTCACTCCTCTCACTCCCCTCTCTCTCCCCTCTCTCTCTCCTCTCACTCCCCTCTCACTCCTCTCTCTCTCTCCTCTCACTCCTCTCACTCCCCTCACACTCCCCTCTCTCTCCCTCTCTCTCCCCTCTCTCTCCCCTCTCACTCCTCTCACTCCCCTCTCACTCCCCTCTCTCTCCCTCTCTCTCCCTCTCCCCTCTCTCTCCCTCTCTCTCCCTCTCTCTCCCCCTCTCACTCCTCTCACTCCTCTCACTCCCTCTCACTCCCCTTCTCTCCCCTCTCTCTCCCTCTCTCTCCCCTCTCACTCCTCTCACTCCCCTCTCACTCCCCTCTCTCTCCCCTCTCTCTCCTCTCTCTCCCTCTCTCTCCCCTCTCACTCCCCTCTCACTCCCCTCTCTCTCCCCTCTCTCTCCCTCTCTCACTCCCCTCTCACTCCCCTCTCTCCCCTCTCTCTCTCCTCTCACTCCCTCTCTCTCCCTCTCTCTCCCTCTCTCACTCCCCTCTCTCTCCCCTCTCTCTCCCCTCTCTCTCCCCTCTCACTCCTCTCTCTCCCCTCTCCTCTTACTCCCCTCTCACTCCCCTCTCTCTCCCCTCTCTCTCCCTCTCTCACTCCCCTCTCACTCCCCTCTCTCTCCCCTCTCTCTCCCTCTCTCTCCCCTCTCTCTCCCCTCTCACTCCTCTCACTCCCCTCTCTCTCCCCTCTCTCTCCCCTCTCACTCCTCTCACTCCTCTCTCTCTCACTCTCTCACTCCCTCTCTCTCCCCTTTCTCTCCCCTCTCACTCCTCTCACTCCCCTCTCTCTCCTCTCTCTCCCCTCTCACTCCTCTCACTCCCCTCTCTCCCCTCTCACTCCTCTCACTCCCCTCTCTATCCCTCTCTCACTCCCCTCTCTCTCTCTCTCACTCCCTCTCTCTCCCCTCTCACTCCTCTCACTCCCCTCTCTCTCCCCTCTCACTCCTCTCACTCCCCTCTCTCTCCCCTGTCTCCCCTCTCACTCCTCTCACTCCCCTCTCTCTCCCTCTCTCACTCCCCTCTCACTCCCCTCTCTGTCCCCTCTCACTCCCCTCTCACTCCTCTCTCTCCCCTCTCTCTCCCCTCTCACTCCTCTCACTCCCCTCTCTCTCCCCTCTCTCTCCCCTCTCACTCCTCTCACTCCCCTCTCTCTCCCCTCTCACTCCTCTCACTCCCCTCTCTCTCCCTCTCTCTCCCCTCTCACTCCTCTCACTCCCCTCTCTCTCCCTCTCTCTCCCCTCTTACTCATCTCACTCCCCTCTCTCTCCCCTCTCTCCCCTCTCTCTCCCCTCTCACTCCTCTCACTCCCCTCTCTCTCCCTCTCTCACTCCCCTCTCACTCCCCTCTCTCTCCCCTCTCACTCCCCTCTCTCTCCCCTCTCACTCCCCTCTCTCTCCCCTCTCACTCCTCTCACTCCCCTCTCTCTCCCTCTCTGACTCCCTCTCTCTCTCCTCTCACTCCCCTCTCTCTCCCCTCTCACTCCTCTCACTCCCCTCTCTCTCCCCTCTCTCTCCCCTCTCACTCCTCTCTCTCCCCTCTCTCACTCCTCTCACTCCCCTCTCTCTCCCCTCTCTCTCCCCTCTCTCTCCCCTCTCACTCCTCTCACTCCCCTCTCTCTCCCTCTCTCACCCCTCTCTCTCCCCTCTCTCTCCCCTCTCACTCCTCTCACTCCCCTCTCTCTCCCTCTCTCACTCCCCTCTCTCTCTCCTCTCACTCCCCTCTCTCTCCCCTCTCACTCCTCTCACTCCCTCTCTCTCCCCTCTCTCTCCCTCTCTCTCCCCTCTCACTCCTCTCTCTCCCCTCTCTCCCCTCTCACTCCTCTCACTCCCCTCTCTCTCCCCTCTCTCTCCCCTCTCACTCCTCTCACTCCCCTCTCTCTCCCTCTCTCACTCCCTCTCTCTCCCCTCTCTCTCCCCTCTCACTCCCCTCTCTCTCCCTCTCTCACTCCCCTCTCTCTCCCCTCTCTCTCCCCTCTCTCTCCCTCTCACTCCCCTCTCTCACTCCCCTCTCTCTCCCCTCTCTCCCCTCTCACTCCTCTCACTCCCCTCTCTCTCCCCTCTCTCTCCCCTCTCACTCCTCTCACTCCCCTCTCTCTCCCTCTCTCACTCCCCTCTCTCTCCCCTCTCTCTCCCCTCTCACTCCTCTCACTCCCCTCTCTCTCCCCTCTCACTCCCCTCTCTCTCCCCTCTCACTCCTCTCACTCCCCTCTCTCTCCCTCTCTCACTCCCCTCTCTCTCCCCTCTCTCTCCCCTCTCTCTCCCCTCTCTCTCCCCTCTCACTCCTCTCTCACTCCTCTCACTCCCCTCTCTCTCCCCTCTCACTCCTCTCACTCCCCTCTCTCTCCCTCTCTCACTCCCCTCTCTCTCCCCTCTCTCCCCTCTCTCTCCCCTCTCACTCCTCCCACTCCCCTCTCTCTCCCTCTCTCACTCCCCTCTCTCTCTCTCTCACTCCCCTCTCTCTCCCCTCTCACTCCTCTCACTCCCCTCTCACTCCCCTCTCTCTCCCCTCTCTCTCCCCTCTCTCTCCCCTCTCACTCCTCTCACTCCCCTCTCTCTCCCTCTCTCACTCCCCTCTCTCTCTCCTCTCACTCCCCTCTCTCTCCCCTCTCACTCCTCTCACTCCCCTCTCTCTCCCCTCTCTCTCCCCTCTCTCTCCCCTCTCACTCCTCTCTCTCCCCTCTCACTCCTCTCACTCCCCTCTCTCTCCCCTCTCTCTCCCCTCTCACTCCTCTCACTCCCCTCTCTCTCCCCTCTCACTCCTCTCACTCCCCTCTCACTCCCCTCTCTCTCCCCTCTCTCTCCCCTCTCACTCCTCTCACTCCCCTCTCTCTCCCTCTCTCTCCCCTCTCTCTCCCCTCTCACTCCTCTCACTCCCCTCTCTCTCTCCTCTCACTCCCCTCTCTCTCCCCTCTCACTCCTCTCACTCCCCTCTCTCTCCCCTCTCTCTCCCCTCTCACTCCTCTCTCTCCCCTCTCTCTCCCCTCTCACTCCTCTCACTCCCCTCTCTCTCCCCTCTCTCTCCCCTCTCACTCTTCTCACTCCCCTCTCTCTCCCTCTCTCACTCCCCATTCTCTCCCCTCTCGCTCCCCTCTCACTCCTCTCACTCCCCTCTCTCTCCCCTCTCTCTCCCCTCTCACTCCTCTCACTCCCCTCTCTCTCCCTCTCTCACTCCCCTCTCTCTCCCCTCTCTCTCCCCTCTCTCTCCCCTCTCACTCCTCTCTCTCCCTCTCTCACTCCTCTCACTCCCCTCTCTCTCCCCTCTCACTCCTCTCACTCCTCTCACTCCCCTCTCTCCCCCCTCTCTCTCCCCTCTCACTCCTCTCACTCCCCTCTCTCTCCCCTCTTACTCATCTCACTCCCCTCTCTCTCCCCTCTCTCTCCCCTCTCTCTCCCCTCTCACTCCTCTCACTCCCCTCTCTCTCCCTCTCTCTCCCCTCTCACTCCCCTCTCTCTCCCCTCTCACTCCTCTCACTCCCCTCTCTCTCCCTCTCTGACTCCCCTCTCTCTCTCCTCTCACTCCCCTCTCTCTCCCCTCTCACTCCTCTCACTCCCCTCTCTCTCCCCTCTCTCTCTCCCTCTCACTCCTCTCTCTCCCCTCTCTCACTCCTCTCACTCCCCTCTCTCTCCCCTCTCTCTCCCCTCTCTCTCCCCTCTCACTCCTCTCACTCCCCTCTCTCTCCCTCTCTCACTCCCCTCTCTCTCCCCTCTCACTCCTCTCACTCCCCTCTCTCTCCCCTCTCTCTCCCTCTCTCTCTCCCCTCTCTCTCCCTCTCTCTCCCCTCTCACTCCCCTCTCTCTCCCCTCTCTCTCCCCTCTCACTCCTCTCACTCCCCTCTCTCTCCCTCTCACTCCCCTCTCTCTCCCCTCTCTCTCCCTCTCACTCCCCTCTCTCTCCCTCTCTCACTCCCCTCTCTCTCCCCTCTCTCTCCCCTCTCTCTCCCCTCTCACTCCCCTCTCTCACTCCCCTCTCTCTCCCCTCTCTCTCCCCTCTCACTCCTCTCACTCCCCTCTCTCTCCCCTCTCTCTCCCCTCTCTCTCCCCTCTCACTCCTCTCACTCCCCTCTCTCTCCCTCTCTCACTCCCCTCTCTCTCCCCTCTCTCTCCCCTCTCCCTCTCTCACTCCCCTCTCTCTCCCCTCTCTCTCCCCTCTCTCTCCCCTCTCACTCCTCTCTCTCCCCTCTCTCTCCCCTCTCACTCCTCTCACTCCCCTCTCTCTCCCCTCTCACTCCTCTCTCTCCCCTCTCTCTCCCCTCTCTCTCCCCTCTCACTCCTCCCACTCCCCTCTCTCTCCCTCTCTCACTCCCCTCTCTCTCTTCTCTCACTCCCCTCTCTCTCCCCTCTCACTCCTCTCACTCCCCTCTCTCTCCCCTCTCACTCCTCTCACTCCCCTCTCACTCCCCTCTCTCCCCCTCTCTCTCCCCTCTCACTCCTCTCACTCCCTCTCTCTCCCTCTCTCACTCCCCTCTCTCTCCTCTCACTCCCCTCTCTCTCCCCTCTCACTCCTCTCTCTCCCTCTCTCTCCCCTCTCACTCCTCTCACTCCCCTCTCTCTCCCCTCTCACTCCTCTCACTCCCCTCTCTCTCCCCTCTCACTCCTCTCACTCCCCTCTCTCTCCCTCTCTCACTCCCCTCTCTCTCCCCTCACTCCCCTCTCTCTCCCCTCTCTCTCCCCTCTCACTTCACTCCCCTCTCTCTCCCCTCTCACTCCTCTCACTCCCTCTCACTCTCTCTCCCCTCTCTCTCCTCTCACTCCTCTCTCCCTCTCCTCTCTACTCCCCTCTCACTCCCCTCTCTCTCCCCTCTCACTCCTCTCACTCCCCTCTCTCTCCCTCTCTCCTCTCACTCCCCTCTCTCTCTCCTCTCACTCCCCTCTCTCTCCCCTCTCACTCCTCTCACTCCCTCTCTCTCCCTCTCTCTCTCCTCTCTCTCACCTCTCTCTCACCTCTCACTCCTCTCACTCCCCTCTCTCTCCCTCTCTCACTCCCCTCTCTCTCCCCTCTCTCTCCCCTCTCACTCCTCTCACTCCCCTCTCTCTCCCTCTCTCACTCACTCCCTTTCTCTCTCCTCTCTCTCCCCTCTCACTCCTCTCACTCCCCTCTCTCTCCCTCTCACTCCTCTCTCTCCCCTCTCTCTCCCCTCTCACTCCTCTCACTCCCTCTCTCTCTCCCTCTCACTCCTCTCTCTCCCCTCTCTCTCCCCTCTCACTCCTCTCACTCCCCTCTCTCTCCCTCTCTCCCCTCTCACTCCTCTCACTCCCCTCTCTCTCCCTCTCTCACTCCCTCTCACTCCCTCTCTCTCCCTCTCTCTCTCCCCTCTCTCTCCCTCTCACTCCTCTCACTCCCCTCTCTCTCCCTCTCTCTCTCCCTCTCTCTCCCCTCTCTCTCCCCTCTCACTCCTCACTCCCCTCTCTCTCCCTCTCTCACTCCCTCTCTCTCCCCTCTCTCTCCCTCTCTCTCCCCTCTCTCTCCCCTCTCTCTCCCCTCTCTCTCCCCTCTCACTCCTCTCACTCCCCTCTCTCTCCCTCTCTCACTCCCCTCTCACTCCCCTCTCTCTCCCTCTCTCTCTCCCCTCTCTCTCCCCTCTCACTCCCCTCTCTCTCCCTCTCTCTCTCCCCTCTCTCTCCCCTCTCTCTCCCCTCTCTCTCCCCTCTCACTCCTCTCACTCCCCTCTCTCTCCCTCTCTCACTCCCCTCTCTCTCCCCTCTCTCTCCCCTCTCTCTCCCCTCTCACTCCTCTCACTCCCCTCTCTCTCCCTCTCTCACTCCCCTCTCACTCCCCTCTCTCTCCCTCTCTCTCTCCCCTCTCTCTCCCCTCTCACTCCCCTCTCTCTCCCTCTCTCTCTCCTCCCCTCTCTCTCCCCTCTCTCTCCCCTCTCTCTCCCCTCTCACTCCTCTCACTCCCCTCTCTCTCCCTCTCTCACTCCCTCTCTCTCCCCTCTCTCTCCCCTCTCTCTCCCCTCTCACTCCTCTCACTCCCCTCTCTCTCCCTCTCTCACTCCCCTCTCTCTCCCCTCTCTCTCCCCTCTCTCTCCCCTCTCTCTCCCCTCTCTCTCCCCTCTCACTCCTCTCACTCCCCTCTCTCTCCCTCTCTCACTCCCCTCTCACTCCCCTCTCTCTCCCTCTCTCTCTCCCCTCTCTCTCCCCTCTCACTCCTCTCACTCCCCTCTCTCTCCCTCTCTCTCTCCCCTCTCTCTCCCCTCTCTCTCCCCTCTCTCTCCCCTCTCACTCCTCTCACTCCCCTCTCTCTCCCTCTCTCACTCCCCTCTCTCTCCCCTCTCTCTCCCCTCTCTCTCCCCTCTCACTCCTCTCACTCCCCTCTCTCTCCCTCTCTCACTCCCCTCTCACTCCCCTCTCTCTCCCTCTCTCTCTCCCCTCTCTCTCCCCTCTCACTCCTCTCACTCCCCTCTCTCTCCCTCTCTCTCTCCCCTCTCTCTCCCCTCTCTCTCCCCTCTCTCTCCCCTCTCACTCCTCTCACTCCCCTCTCTCTCCCTCTCTCACTCCCCTCTCTCTCCCCTCTCTCTCCCCTCTCTCTCCCCTCTCTCTCCCCTCTCACTCCTCTCACTCCCCTCTCTCTCCCTCTCTCTCTCCCCTCTCTCTCCCCTCTCTCTCCCCTCTCACTCCTCTCACTCCCCTCTCTCTCCCTCTCTCACTCCCCTCTCTCTCCCCTCTCTCTCCCCTCTCTCTCCCCTCTCTCTCCTCTCACTCTCCTCTCACTCCCCCCTCTCTCCCCTCTCGCCGGGGCGACCGATTCAGCCGCAGTGACAGGGTTTTTTGACCTTTCACATGATCAAGTTATTGTTATTGTTAATGTTAGAAGGGGCCGTTTGTAAAAAGACCAAATAATAACATACTTTTTGGGCATTGAAAGTACTTTAAACTATTAATTAAAACATTATTGTAATAAAAGGAAAACTACTACCCTTTTTTAACTTCTATTATACTGTGTATTCATTATTTTTTTCAACGATTACTAATATCACGACTTCTACCGCTATTATACTACTACTTATGTTGGTCAAAAGTATTTTAAATCAGATACTAATCAATACATGGTTTCAATACTAAAAAATCACATAAACTGGGCAAAATTTGACTTTCCTGAACAGTTACAGAACAATCTTGGGCTTTATACCACAAGACAACAGCGATCAACAAAGAAAGTACTTGAAGTATTTTTTCTTTGACTGTCTTGTGCTATTACTTTCTGTTTTGTTTTCTCTCTGTTTTTTGTCTGAAAGATAAAAAAAGTTGATCATCATGGTGTTGAACATGAAAACGAGTATATTCCTTTGTATCAAAAAGGAGTTTGAAATCTTAGTATTGTGACAGCCCTACTACTACTACAACTACTACTACTTCTACTAGTACTACTATTAAACTGTTTTTGTATGTTTTAACTTCTTCTCAGATCAGTGCCTTCAGTTTCAAACGTCTCAATTTCAAAAACATTCTCCTGAAATCTACCTTTTAAACTTATTACTACCATCGAATGAATGACAACTACAGCAACGGCCGCTACTAAAAGTATCACTATTACTACTACTTCTAACACAAACACCAATAACACGACTAAAACTAATCCTACCTCTAGTTTCTATGAGATACGCACTAACTATATATTGGATTTACTTAAGGTCATGAGCTCCACTTCGGCGCATACCTCACAATACTAAAAGTAATTATGAATCACTATGTGACTTCTTCACACTAGAGAATATAAAAGACTAATCCAAATAAATGAGCTCGGAGCCACTTTACCCTGCAGTGCTTGACGTACAGTATTAATCCGCATTCAGCCACGGGTCCTTCTGAAAGTCCTTGTTTTTGCGCCTCACTTTCATCAATAATGTGAGGCCGGCTGTTCCTCTGTGTCCACGGCGTCCACCCGGCGCCCTCACTTTACATTCAGAGCGTTTCCTCGCGCCTTTTTCACGGCCAGAGCGGGCATGAATAATAAATCGCGCAAAACAAAGTGTGTAATAGGGACTGTAAGCCGCGTGCAGTTTACTCAGCACATTCGTGGCACCGCGCTGAAACACTCTCTTAGCATATTATTCTAATATTAGCAGCGTTGTGTGGCTTTGCAAGTGGTCTCTAGTGGGAGTCGGCTCAATATTTCTCTAAAAGGAGGTCATCCTATTAAAAATGCTCATTTACTGTATGTTATCTGGAATCGTGTTTGTTTATTTCCCCCCAAAAAACACTGCTGACTCAAAATTAGAGCAGGGCAATGTATCTAATCCGTCTAATGTGGAGTTTTATGTTTTTAAAATATATAAAGTTGCATAAGAAGCACATTGTGTATAAGACATGATCTAAAAGCAGTGGGTAAAGTTATATTTCAGCACATTTGGGTGTCCGTTCAGTTCATTTTCAAGACTCAAACTTCAACAAAGACATTCACAGTCTTTTAACTTTTTTTTGATAGATAAGAACTATTACCCAATTATGATTATCAGGAGGATTAAGAAATAAAGTATGATTTCAGCAGCTTGTTAGATGCAGAGCTCTGGCACACGTCGCACACGGTAATTAATCCCAGTGGACGCTTAAATGCATCTGGGCAAAGCGATGCAATTGGAGACTGAAACAGGAGTAATGGCTTGTGAGATGTTTTTTTTGTGGTTTTGTTTTTATTGTTCGCCCTTCGTGACCTCGCCGCCTGCAACTGCAACTGTGCGAGAAGCAGAACAAAACCTGTATAAATCATATTTTACACCACGGTAAAGAATTAGATCTAAACTCTCAAATCTGACGCTTCAAAAGGAGAAATCGCAACTGTTGTTTTCACCCTAATCATTAAATTCATCAGACAAAAATGTCCTTTGTGCATATTATAGTACAAAAGAAAAAGAAGGTATACCAGTATGTATGTTTGGACGTATGTATTTTATTTTGCATCGTTGCTCAAACCACAACAAGTACATTTCCCATTCATTTTCCCCATAGACGTTTTGAAAAATACAAATATTAAGACATCGACAGCTCGACGAAGGCTGATGTGGTTGTTTTCAGACCAAAAAAACACATTTAAAACTTAAGCAGAATATTTTATAGTTACCACATATCTGATTAGCCCGCAGCAAGCTGCCAAACTTTTATTACATATGTTTTCTTCTGAAAGTTTCTGGGTATAATTAATGGTAACTTTACTTCCAGAACCTTGGGCAGTCACCGCTGAGCTCCATAAAATAAATAGCAATAGATGATCCAATTTAGACATCATGTACATCGAGTAAGGAACATTGATTGTATATGTTTTATTCCTCGTTTTGTACTTACCATTTGTACATTCCCCCTCTCCAGGTTTCACATACTTCTACAAGGGGAAGGAGTACTGGAAGTTCAACAACCAGTTCCTCCGAGTCGAGCCCGGGTACCCGCGCTCCATCCTCAAAGACTTCATGGGCTGCGAGCTCATGCCCATCGACCCCAACCGGGCGCCGGGCGACGACGGCAACTCGGACGTGATCATCGAGCTGGAGGACGAGGCCAGCACCGTCAAGGCCATCGCCATCGTCATCCCGTGCGTGCTGGCGCTGTGTCTACTCGTCCTGGTCTACACCGTGGTGCAGTTCAAGCGCAAGGGCACGCCGCGACACATACTGTACTGCAAACGCTCCATGCAAGAGTGGGTCTGACGTGGGACGCAACACAAACAAAAAAAAAGGACGCATTGCAAAAGGGGTGAAGGACAAGCGCCACCCGGAGGGACAGTGGGGTTTTCTACAGAAGCTCTTGAGGAAGAAAAAAAAAAAAGGCGAAAGAAAGAGGAAGACTTCAAAATGGACGGTGCGAAGCGGAACCGCGTATCCTCTTCTCTTTTTTTTTTTTTTTGTCGTGGTAGAATCTGATTTGTTCAGGTGGACGGACTGCGCTAAACCCCCGGGCTTTTGAACAACGGGGAGAACGCGCCGGGAATCTTTGCCTAAACGACCCTCGCAAAGAAAAACTATGAGGGTCCGCATCACTTTGTAACTTGGAAACTTGACTTCCTACATCCCCTTCCTCATATTTTGTATTATTTGAATATTTTCTTTTTGACTTGCTCTTAATCAGACTTTCAGGGGGACACGCTCTTCACATTGACTGCAACGGCATCAGCTCTATCAGGTTGTTGATTAAAAAGAACAAAAATAAACGATTTTGTATTTTTAAGAACCCCCAATCTTTTTAATCAGACTTTTTTTTTTTTTTTTTTAATAAGATCCTCAATGTCCCTTTAAAAAAAACAAAAAAAAAAACAAGAGGAAGTGGCCAGACGAAACCAAATAAAATTCAACTTTCTCTCCAAAGAGGATCACGTGTTTATGATTTCAATAATTCTCTCATGGACATTAATTCTCTGGAGTCAGGGAGTCGTGACTGTTGTGGCAGTCTGTTGGTGACACAGGGGCCAAATTATTCTGCAATATTTTAACTCGCCTTAATTCTGAATCATACAACTTGTACTTGGATTTGCCGTTGTTTTGTTGTTTTTCGTTGGTGTTATTTTTTATTCGTGTACTTTTTTTTTCTTTGTCGGTAAAAAAGGAGCAATTGAGCTTCTTGTGAGTTCCGTTTTTTACCTACGTTACCCAGAATCCTCGGCACTGGCTTGCCGAGCTCTCCTAGGGCCTTGAATATTTTACGGTAGGGTCAGCCTGTATTGAGAGTAATGTATCGTGAAGGAAAAGTCTCGGAGCAAAGCCACTATTTTTGCGTGTTAAGCTATTTGTTATCGTCCGTTCATTCATTTCTGGTTCACGTTTTTCCCTCGTGCATTTTTTCCCACGTCCAAATGTTCCTCCCGTGCGGTTCGGCATCGACACAGACGGATAAAACAAACGCTATTGACTGCCTTGTTTGAGGGAGTTCACAGACGCCTATATTTCCCAGAATGCTTTGAGGACCTACAATATGACACAACCAAGTCAAGATCAGTGCCTGTGTCAATGTGCATGCGAGCATCCACACTCCTCCTCACAATGGCTTCTCAAAACTCCTCTTAACAATACTAAAAGCCGTTATTTTTGTACACTACTTGCAGCTACTTTCGAAGGTACCAAGAATTTGAAAGAAAGTGAAAATTTGCAAGTGGTTGTATGTATGAAATAGTTTGGTAAATAACATAATTGGCCTTCATTGAATACATTTGCATACAGTGTCTTTGAATGTGTGTCATGATTGCATACGTTTTTTTGGTTTCTTTTAGTGTTTTCTGGTCAAAACCGACGGGACATCTCACAATGACTGCTTTGTGTAAGACTCCGGGACAAACTTGTGTCCTAACAGAATGAATAAATTGATCCATATTCAAGTAACTACCGCTTCAAACTCTTTTTTTCATTATTGTGTGAAAACTTGAACACGGTTGAACTTTGCTGAGGTTATTATTGTGTCCAGGAAGAACGGTTGTGAAATGTCAAGTGTTGTCAATATTGACAAAACCACAGCAGTCATGGATTGGACGTGGTCTAAAGGTGAAGAGTCGTTGGCCTGTCTAGAACTCCAGGCTTTAGTCAATTCAAATCTATTTCAGGAAATGTTTACCTATTATAAATATTAATGTTATGTAATGTGAGACTTCAACATGCAGTTTACCTTTGCAACAGCAGAGTAGCACATTCTATAAATAGTTTATCTTAATGAAATGATTATGAAGGTACATGTGTCGGATTAAAGTTGCATACTAATATTACCTCATCATGTTTAATTCCACAAAACCCCATGAGCTGAGAAACTGAAAACATAAATAAATGAACATTCAGAAGAAGGCAGATACTCTTTCTTCAAAAATGGATGTAGTAAAAGACTGAAATAACTCTGTGTGCACATAAACTGATGCTAAGATAAAGAAGCTCGAGTGAGTCTCTGTTCTCATTGTTCTAACGTTTCATGTTCTTCCTCCTGTTGAGAATGATTGTATTCAAAATGCAAACACATACAACGGTTGTACAGTACATATCACAACTATCAAACCATTCTATTGCACATTCCCCAATATCCTGTTATACAGTCTTGTGTTGCTCGAGTAAGTCACAGTGTTGCAGATATCTGGAAATCAACAATAGCACCTTTTAACCTTTATATGACAATCCAACATGAAACCAGTCGCACGCTGGAGGTGTTTTCTGTGAGAGAAAATACATGTGTCTTGACAAATTACATTGCTGCCAACAAAGTGTTTTAAAAGCTGATTATTTGCTTTAAAGTTTTACCAACTTAGTACTAATAGTGTTGCAAACCTGTACCCAACATGGTGGACACTATTGACTAAAAAGAAAACAAAGACATATTATGTTGTAGAGGATTTAACTTACCTGTTTGCTAATGAAAAGAGTCCGACCCAGCCATTAAACACTCTTTGAATGTACATTTGATGTTCTTCCTGCTGAACTCCTCAGCCATGAGGAAACAACAAACCAAACTCATTTGAACCTAAAAGAGAATAATATTGTACTGTACCGTAAATTCAAATATGAGATTCCCTCCCAGACGTCAGGGGCGTCACCTTGACAGCTGTAAATAAGTGTTATTATCATTAGATTAAAAGAGTTCTCTTCAAGCATGAGCCAAACCACCGCCGCTAATTTGCAGAAGACTCTCAAATATCTTCAGAACATTAGGAACTTAATTTACCTCAGATTTAAAGAGTTTAATAAGTCCCTTATTGACTCAGTCCTCTGTGTTATTTTAAGGTTGTTTGTTGCCTCGTAAGCCTCCATGTTTGTTTAGACATGAACGGACCATGTCTTTCTCTGATTGGTTAATCCGCCTGTCAATCACGCCCTTTGGAAACCGGAGTGGGATAAGTATTTTGGCTAATCAACAGCTTCTTATAAAAACGGTTCATTGCTGCTAAAAATATGTTTCTGATAATGACTTCCCGTATCCTCTCTACTTCTTCAGTGTTTGTGTTTGGGCCTAAGGACAAAATTCACAACGTCTCCACAACTGAGAGACTTCCTCACTGATCTGCCAACGTGCCTCCCAAGAAAGGAGCAACATAAAAAGCATCTGAGATCAAACGGTATGATTTTAAAATGTATGCGGGCAATTGTTGTAAGTATTTACATAAATCCAAACACATTTCAGGTATTTTACGTTGTTATATCGATCCATCGCTATATAAACGTGAGTAAACAGAGACGGCGCAGCAGGAGTAGGACAGATAAACATGAAAGGGCATGTGGTTTCAAAAAAACTGCTCTGGGACGTGGAGCTTCAGGCCTGTGCTGTATTTTGGGGGGATGAGATCAAATCTAGACTGGAATCTGGTGGCGGCTCGGGTCTGACATTTACCGCGGAGCGACGCGTAACACGGAGCGGCAGTCAGTTCATCCTGTTTCACTCTGACATATTCGCCGCACAGATGGCGAGGATGCAATCGGAGGTGGCTCAGGTTTACTCTCTACTGCGCACAAAAGACTGAGCTGGTGACGGAGCCGAGTTTAAAGCGCTCGCATTGAGACGAGGCGGACATTGTCTGCCATTGAAATATTACCACAAAGACGTGACATGCTCAGCTGTGTTTAGATCTGTGTTCTCTCCCAAGGCTCTTCCTCTTTGTCACGTCTCAAGCACATGTCAGAAGCCGCTGTGCATTGTCTTTAGTCCACTTGGGCTGCGCTGGGGCTGATTTGGTCCTAGTTTGGTCCTAGTTTGAGCCCAGTTCTGCCGTCGTGTGGGGTTTGATGTGGTCTACGTGCAAATGTGGCTGGTATTTATCACACTATACATCATTTTATGGAGACAAGCCTGCTTTATGGGGGAAAAGAAGGTCCCCATGAGGTAAATCAATGATGACATCACACGCGGAAATTACCCAGCAGCCTTGTTCTACACTGGGCCAAAACACTTGTTGTGTAAATTATGTATAACCTTTGGATGGAATAAGCCTCCAAAGTGCCATCAATTTGTTTCTACTTTTTGTAATTTTAAACATTGTAATTTTTTCTCCAGAAACCGTTTGGTATAAAATAGTTAGACGTACGCACATGGCATTGCTTATTAAAAAAAGATCTTACAGCCCACATACAAGTGTGACGCATCAATAGAAAGCTTAGGCCTTCTAGTTTCCACAGCCCAAACATAAACAAAACATCATTTTTTTGTCCCGCCTGAATATTATTAATTTGTTATGGTCTTAAAGGAATAATGGAGGATTTTTCGCCGATTTGATAACTCAAGCGGAAGTGCACATGCGCACTCCCCCCGTGCGGAGCCACACAACAGCCTCGTTGCTACACGTGCGTTTGTTTATTAGCGCAACGGATCGCATCGCATCTCTCGTCTCCGTAGATTTACGTCTCTTCTGAGACAGCTCGAACTGTCTTTCTCAGTCTTAATTTTGTCCCGTACACTGAGGGAACTATATTATGAAAGATCCATGTGCTTAGACACATACCGGCATATCAACCACACATGCGTAGCCAGGCAAACGTGCTGCTCTTCTGGGGACGAGCCAACAAGGCTGCAGGTGAGCAGTAGGTGCATCCTATGATTGACATGTGAATGAATTACTCAGCTGTCCACGCCACCAGGAAATGAGACTCAGATTTGGCGCCAAAAAATCCTTTAAGCGAGACAACTGTGTAAAGTTTCAGATTTCTAGGAATAGGCATTTTGGTGCTGTTGACCTTTTTTATATAGGTATATTCGGAACAAGTGATCCAAATATGTGGAAACTGTGCCAATCGTTTTACTGTCATGGTCACCGTCTCGTCTGGTGATGTACGGTCTTGTCATATTTTACAGTGTTTCTGTCTCTTCTCCTCTTTGTTTCCCCCCTCCCTTCTTGTTCTCCTCTCTGGTTACCGCCCCCTTGTCTCTCAGCTCGTCACAGGCTCTTCACACCTGTGCGTGGGTTCACAGCTGTGTCTGCTTGTTAATCCCTGGGTGTAGTATTTTAGGTGTGTGTTTCCTCTTCCTCGGGGCGAGATTGTCTGCGTTGCCTTGTCTGCCCCAGCTATCGAGCCTTGTTAGATCTTCTGGTGTTTTGATTCGCGGTTTGACCCTGACTTCTGTTTCCTGCCTTACCCCGTTTAACTCCGGACGTTAATGACCAGTTTTTGCCCTGACTAGTGATGGCCAAATGAAGCCCCATGAACCATTTGAGGCTTTAGCCAATTGTATCGATACATGAGTCGATGGCTCGCAAGGTGTTTCATTTGCTCCATCTTGTGGTCATCTTGTGGTCAAAAAAATAGTACAGTGTCACAAACCAAATAATAACACATTTTATTGAGAAAATAACTCTAATACACAAAATATGAATGATCTTCCCTTTAATTTGCATTTATACCATTTATTAACAACAGAAGACACTACTATAATAAGACCAGTTCAGGCCTCGAACTCATATTCACCTGTTCCCAAGACGGATGCGTAGCTTGTCAGTCACACACACATATTCAGTGCTCGGAATTATAAAAGTATTTAATTATTTCAAGATGTCATTGACCACAACGTTGTGATAAGGGAAATGAAGGACGGAGGCCACGGAGTATGAGGTCATTCATTTGTGCTTGTTCTCCTCCTTCAGACGGTGCTTCAGATCATCCTGATGGTGCTTTAGTTTAAAGTCTGTATCAGAACTTGACTCATTGATCACTGTTGTAGAATGAGTGTCTACTCTGGAAAAACCCCTAGAATAGGAGGGGATCATTACACATTGACATAATTGGAGCGCGTGAGTAAAGCAACGCGCTAAATGAAGCAATGACGTCGTCTCTTCTTGGTCACGTGACTCGAGTTACTCTTAGGTTGGATGTAATAAATACCTTGATGAACATTTATTCTATAACGTAATATTCAGCCTTTCAGATTATAAAATAATAAAGAGGTTTTTCCTATTTGAATCATCTTGTGTAAATGTAAAGAAGCATTAGGAATGTAAACACCTTATTAGTGTTATTAATGTAGAGATACTTTATGTTTTACACAAGGAGCTTGTGCTGTTATCTTAGCTGCTGATTATATATATAAACAGCAGCTAGTGTATAGCTGTGTTTATGGTTTATAGTGTATCCAGAAACATTCCATTCATATGTCACTTTATAGTGTATGTACAAAAGTGGTGGTGAGGGGACATGGTGCTTGTGGGGGACACGGTGGGACACATGGTGGGACTGGGCTATTCATTTTTATTTAAAAACAAGATTTTTTCTACTGTGCTCGGCCTGAGACGACTTCTTTTCTTACTTACAACTTCACCAGCCTTGGAAAAAACCCTCTCACAGGTACCGAGGAGGCTGGAATGCACAAAAACCAGTGTGCCGTCTCAGAAAGATTCGGATACAAGTGTTTTTGGGTTTTCCAATAGAGGAGCGGATCTTCAGTTCGGCTTATGTTCATTTCAGAGAGGTATCTGTCGACCTCTATGATGGCATCTGCAGAGGCACTAGAGTCGCGCCTCCTCTGGTCGACTGTAGAGTCCAACAGGGTCCATAATTCACCTAAAAGATTGAAATGCAAATTAGAAATCAATTGGCAAAGCCTTTTAGAATAAAGCCACATGAAAAAAAACGTATGTAAAATGTATATACTATTTTGCTGGGGCAAACAGGGGCTTCGGGTGGATCTGGTGGTCCTGCTGGTTGGGCTGTTTTACTGCCTATTAGGCACGCACATTCAGATTTGAGTCGTTTTGTGGCTTCTTGGGCCTTGTTTGGGCTAATGAAGCCTAAGGTTTTAAACCATGGGTCCAATAATGTGGACAGAGTTCAAATGCTCGCACTTTCATTTGAGTAACAGTTTCTCTCAAACGCTGCATCAAATTATCAGACAGCTGCTGTGCTGCACCATTCTGCAAATGTGAGGAGCATGTTGATACAGAATGGTGCAGCATCTTCATTAGAGGAATCACCTTAGAGATGGACACTCTTTTTTCCTCTGACAGTTCCTCAGTTGCCTGGTAAAAAGATAAACGCATTGGATGACAGTGGAATTATATCAGTTTTCAGGGTTGCCAGAGCTGCTGCCACAGGCTCTCTTTGGTCATACAGGCGTTCCAGCATAACGAATGTGCTATTCCAGCGGTGGTCTGGCCGTCCCAAGTCCACACTTGTATCGCTCTTTTTGCATGTGGGCTTCATGACCGGCCCGTGGGTCCCCATGGGGCCAGCGGCCCGTGTGTGACGGCCAAACACTGAAACATGGGGCTGAACTGACCTCACACTGACCACCGTGGCTTTCCTCTGTAGCTATTTCAGTCCACGCACCTCGTCCTGCAGCTCATGTCAGAGACTCAAAATGTGAGTGATTACGGCCAGAGTCAAAGTCACACATTCTGATTTAACCCGGAGTCCTCACAGTGCAGTGGGTAATGGCCTCTTTTATGTAAAGCTCTCTATCCTTCTGCTGCTTATGAGCCTGAGAGGAGCCGGCTGAAGGTCAAGCTGTTGCCGTGGCCCGCGTGAACAAGGTCAAAGCGCAGAAAGAATAGACGGCAGGTTTTTCTAACAAACAGAGACACGGTTGACCAGCAGTTTCATCACACAGTTTTATTAAGTGGTCGGTTTGTTTGTGGAAAGAAAACTCTTTCCTTATTCCTTTCTTGGTTAAAGGTGCACTCAGGTCCCACTGTATGAAATTACATACAATTATTACTTCTTCTTAACAGGTACAGAACAGGCCAATAGTTTGGACACACACCGCAGATTGAAGGCAAAAGGGCCAACAAGTGCTAAGCTTCTCTGGGAACTGCTTCAAGACTGATGAAGAGCATTTCAGGTGACGACAAGAGTGTGAGAAGCAGTAATCAAAGCTATAGGTGGCTACTTTGAAGAACCTAGAATATAAGACATATTTTCAGTTGTTTCACACTTTTTTTAAAGTATATAATTCCACATGGGTTAATTCATAGTTTTGATGCCTTCAGTGTGAATCTACAATTTTCATAGTCATGAAAATAAAGAAAACTCTTTGAATGAGGAGGTGTGTCCAAACCTTTGGTCTGTACTGTAGATATTGCTGGATAAAAATACACTGGAAAACAGACGTTCTTAGGATTCTCCACAGATCTGACCTGTAGCTTTGCCTGATGCCATCATATGTGTAAGTAAGTAAGTAAGTTTGATTTCTATAGCACCTTTCACAGCCAGAGGTCACAAAGTGCTTCACAAAACACAGAATAAAACAATAAAAACACAAAAAACTTACAGTGAACAATACATATACAACAATATACAGTAAAATCAGTCCGTAAAACAAGTGCATTTAAAAGGCTTGACTAAATAAAAAGGTTTTAAGCTGACCCTTAAAAGCAGTAACTGAGTCCAGTGACCGTAAGGCGAACGGAAGATCGTTCCAGAGTCTGGGGGCAACAGCCTGGAAGGATCGGTCTCCTCTGGTCCGAAAACGGGTGCGAGGAACCAACAACAGTTTCTGGTCCAAGGACCTTAGTGAGCGAGAGGGAGCGTACGGTTTAATCAGATCGCTGATGTACGATGGGACCTGACCATTTAAAGCTCTAAAAGTTAAAACAAGAATTTTAAACTGTATCCGGTAGGAGACCGGCAGCCAGTGAAGGGCTTTAAGAATGGGTGAAATGTGGGCCCTTCTATTTGTGCGGGTCAAGATCCTCGCTGCAGAGTTCTGGACCAGCTGCAGACGAGAGAGTTCCTTCTTGTTAAGACAGGAAAACAAACTGTTACAATAGTCTAAACGTGAAGACACAAATGCATGAATTATAACTTCCAGGTCATTTTGAGACACCATTTTCCTGAGCTTAGAGATTTTCCTCAACTGAAAGAAACAGTTCCTCGTCAACAGCTTGGAGTGGTGCTCTAAAGACATGTCTTTGTCAAAGACAACACCCAAGTTTCTAAGACTTGGTTTAGCAGTCTGGCCTAAAACACCCAAGTACTGGTTTATCCCTGGAATGGCATCATCAGGGGCAATAATTAGAGTTTCTGTTTTGTCTGCATTTAGCTGCAGAGTTTTGACTCAGCCATTGTTTTATTTGCACTAAACAACTGACCAATGATTTCAGCTTCTGGATCTCAGAAGGTTTAAAAGAGCAATAGAGCTGAATATCGTCAGCGAACAGGTGATAGGACACATCACTAAACTCTTTAATGATCATTCCCAGGGGAATTATATAAAGCAGAAATAAGACGGGACCCAAGACGGAGCCCTGAGGAACTCCACACAACAGATCAGCTGAGTTGGACATTATTTGGTTTGCAGCAACACTAAAGCTCCGACCGGATAAATATGAGGAAAACCAATGAAGAACTGACCCTGATAGTCCAATCAGGTCCCTCAGTCTGTTCAACAGGATATGATGGTCGACAGTGTCAAAGGCTGCAGACAGATCCAACAGAACTAAAACAGTGCATTTCCCAGAATCAGCAGACATCATAATGTCACTGGACACTTTCAACAATGCGGTTTCCGTAGAATGATGTTTGCGGAAACCAGATTGAAAAGAGTCGTGAATGTTTGACTGATCAAGGAAATCGGACAATTGTTCAGAGACCACCTTCCAATAACATCAAACACTTTGAGGAAGAGCCTGCAGGGAAGGGCATCTGATGTACAAGAGGAGGGTTTCATCTTGTACATCAGAGCTGAGATGTCTTCTAGAGTGACAGGCTTAAAAGAAGACCAGTTTTGGGAAACAGGCTCCACAGAAACAGGTTTATCAGACAATGGGAGTGGGATTTGGTCTTTGATCATCTTGATCTTATCGATAAAGAACCTGAGGAATTCATTGCTGTCAGCTTTGCAGGAAACAGGAGTCACTGCAGCTGAAGGACAAACAATAGAATTTATAGTGTCAAACAACACTTGGGTTTTTCTTGTTGGATGTTATTAGCTGGCGGAAGTAATCAGATCTGGAACTTTCCATCATTTCATTGTAAGATGATACAAGATCTCTGAGGTGTAACCTATGGACCTCAAGGCTGGAGGTTTTCCACAGACGCTCAGTTTTCCGACATAGTCTCTTTAGGTTTAGGATATCTTCATTTATCCAAGGACAGCTTTTTTCTGTGATGACACAGTGGATTTTACAGGTGCCACCTGATCTAAAATGGATAAACATTGGCTGTTAAAGGAATTAATTAAACTGTCCACATCAAGACAATTCATAAACAAATGAGGATCAAATACAGCAGAAAATTGGACAGCTGTATTTGCAGTGATAATGCGCCTCTGAGACCTGATGTTTGAGGGCACAGGCTCAGGAGAAAAGTTCAATTCAAATAAAACACAGCTATGATCACTCATATGGACATCCTCCACACAGAGGTTAGCAACGAAAGAATTAAAACATTTTCCAGCTTTATAATAGAAGATAAATAGTCACTAAAGTCCTTTAAAAAGACAGCAGCAGGACCAGGGGGCCGGTAGACTAAAACACAGTAAAAAGGACTTGAAGAACCAACCTTAATCTTCTGTGATTCAAAGGAAGTGAAAGTGTGTGAGTCGATGACTTTACACATGTAACGGTCCTGGGACACAACTGCCAGACCTCCTCCACGTCGACCAGGGCGAGGCATCGCAGAAACAGAGCAACCAGGTGGGCAGAGTTCATTTAGATGAATAAACTCACCCTCTCTCTGCCAGGTCTCCGTAAGACACATGAAATCAAGGTTTTGTCTTGTAAAAAGTTCATTCAAGGAAAACGCTTTGTTGGCAATTCAACAAGCCGAGCCGGACCGTGGATGACGTCACGTCCATCGGTTCAGCTGAGCGCAGCGGGACCTGTCGAAGGCACGCCTTACGGTCACGTGATTCCCATCTGTTTCGCCGGTAAGCCGACGAAGACAAGGAAGCGGACGGTGGACCCCAGCGCTCATAATTCCAGCGGCGCGCGGGCTCCAGGAAAACAGCCGCCACATCCCGCGCAGGCTCCAGGACCGGTGCAGCCGCGATGGCCCGTGCAGGCGGCGGGAAAGCAGCCGCGATGGCCCGGGCAGGCTCCGGGAAAGCAGCCGCGATGACACGGGCAGGCTCCGGGAAAGCAGCCGCGATGACACGGGCAGGCTCCGGGAAAGCAGCCGCGATGACACGGGCAGGCTCCGGGAAAGCAGCCGCGATGACACGGGCAGGCGGCGAAGACGGCGACGGCGAACAGCCGCAAACATCGAGGAGCGGGACCAGGCGCAAGCACCGAGCACGTCTCCCAAAGCCCAGGCTCGTGTGCTCCGAACACAAGGCTCGTCTGCGCTTGACTTGCACACCAGACCTTGTGCCTCGTCTCCTCTGCTTCCTCCTCTTCCCCGGGCCTCGGGACAGCAGCAAAACGTCAGGTGAGTTGGGTGGACAAACAAGGGGTGGCGGAAAGGCTTGTTTGTACCTGTCCCTAGTGTCGAAAAGCGACTCCATCGTCGCTTTGATGCGGAAAAGTGCGCCACGGTCATAAACCCGCACAGCAGACACACAACAGACTAATGTCTGGGCTGATAAAACTGCATACGATGTAACGATCGTCACAAATAAGCGGCATAACAGGAGTCGAGCAGTGGCGTGGCCGAACACAGGCGCCATCTTGGATCAAGGGGTTGATCCATGTTCCTTGGTAATGCCATACCAAGGAACATTCCATGCATTGAAATAACCATGGAGACAAGCAGGTGGCAGACCCTCCCCTGAAAAAGCTACACAGTGCACCTTTAACTGTATTTCACTGTTGTAGTGTTTTTCAGTCACAAAATGATTCAGAAGATTCAAAACTGAATTTCAACCAATATTTGACACCATTTTAATGCAATGGTAAAAATTGTTTGTCAAATAGATGTATCGAGGGTCATGTCCTGAAAATCAAATCAAACACTTAACATAAACATAAAACATTATCATTTTGCGGTTGGCCTATTTTGTGTGTGTCGCAAATGCCAATGGTTGTTTTTTTGGGGGTGGAACCACCATTTAATGCAATAACAATGTCAGATAATCAAGTTCAAGAGTCTTTCAACAAAATACCTACAAATGCGTCCACCGTGTGCTGTTATGGTACAATGTAAGATGTTTATTACACAAGCTTCTATAAGGGCTTGATTCATACCGTATTCATCCTTGCTCTGTAGCCACACCTGCCCTGGGACAGACTGATGTAGATGTGGTCGTCATTCTGCACCTTGTTTTGTTCAGACACCTTGTTTTGGCGGTCCCATTTTTCAGGTAAAAGCATTTTCAGCATTCTTGTAATAGATCTGTGAGAAGTTCTGTGTGTGTATTGATTTTGCAAACATCACGACTGCTTAGAAATGTTATTCAAGCTGTTTCCTAATGTTGGTTTGCCAAATATGGAATTCAGATACTGTAATCGTGCAATGCTTTTCACTGTATTGGTGATTGTGTCTTAGAAGGGACCAAAACACTGGAGTTGTCGCTAAACCGCCGTCTGCACTCCCCACATTTCCAGAGCCACACGGCGTTTGCTGTCGTCGCCCGACTTTGAACGCTCCGCGCGGTCGATCAATAAACACATTTGGAGAGCTGTCTCCGTGCACTAGAGTCTTGTCCATCACGCCCCGAGCTCATGCATGCGTGCTTTCCTTCCGTAATACATCTCCCCATAGGAGCGCCCTCCGTCTCTCTGCGCGGTGACGCGACATATGTTGGCTGCGCGCCGGTATCGAGCTCCACCGTGTTTCCGAGGCCCGTTTGAACAGCGCAGTGTTTTATTTATGCCATTAAAACACATGAAAAGAGTGTCATAAAGAAGGAGGAGACATTGGAGACAAGGAGCATTCTCAAAAGGTACAAAATGTCCCATAAATTGAAGCTGAATCTTCCTCTGTTATTACACAGACTTAGCAAAATCCACGAAAGCAGAACAGATATATGATTTGATGGACACACGAGACGTTCAAATACATGTGAGACTGAAATACTAACACGTGTAAATGAGTGATGTGGAGTTGTGGTGATTTCTTTGCTCAAAATATAAGAAAAAAGACCTGAAAAGAGCTGATCTACCATAACAGAATCTTTAAAACGAGTCGGACTGACCTTCACTAATACAGTAAGATTTGCGCTTTTAAACCATCCAATTGCATTTAATTTGAGGATCTTACATAATGTCTGATTTGTGATATTCTGAAAACTCCTTGATTTCTTTATACTTTCACAGTAACACTTTGATTCGTATTAAACATTTCTTCCGTTCTCAGAGAAAGCCGGATCTCCAGTTTGAGTGCGCGGTTCAGATTGTCGAAGACGCAAATGGGCACGATTTTCTCCCTCCAGGAAAACGAGGAATAGTTTCTGTCAGTGTTTGTGGAGTTTGACAGATCAAAGCCGATCTTCAGATCTCCTCCAGGTGGTTTCAGAGGCAGACAGCTCCTCTGCGCACTCAACAATAAACCTATAACATATTAGAAGTTCCATCCCATTTGCAATTTTCAAAACGTTTAAGATAAGATAAGATAAGATATTCCTTTATTGTCCCACATGGGGAAATTTCATTGGTGCAACGCAGGTAGATACAGAGGTAGATCCAGAAGAACAGATCACTTATAGGAAGTCTGAAAAACACTTTCAGTAGAAGATCTCCTATAAATAAATAAAAACTCTCATAGACAAATAAATACATAAATACCATTGCATGTGATCCCGACGGTAATTGCACATGAATATGTGTCACGATAGCACATAGATTGCACATGAATTTCACAGGAATTGCACATACGACAGAATTGCACATCAGTATTAGGTTAGGTCAGTATTGCGCCGGGATAACGTGACAATCTCCGGGTAAGACGACTGTTGTCCGCAGTTTCATGAGTTCCTCCTTTGTGGAAACGCGGTACGGCGCCGGCCGGGGGGCGGGGCCGGAGCCGGGGGGCGGGGCCGGAGCCGGGGGACTCAGAGCCAAAACACATCGCCACGACACGACGAAAACACTCAATCCAGCCGAATAAAGTCAAAACAAGTTAATTTAAAGCGATTCCAGTGCGTGTCCCGATCGTTCGTGAAGTTCCTCTTTCATATAAACGTGTATATAAACGTGTACCGACGACACGCCGTACTTTAGCGCGGCCGGAGGGCGCGCGGGGGGGGGGGGGGGGGGGGGCTGGTGGGCTCGCTCGGAGCTAGCTCACGTCACAACAACACAACGAACGCAACGAAAAACGCTCAAATCCAGCCGAAAAAAGTCAAAAACAGTTGAATTAAAAAACTATTCCAGCGCGTGTCCCTATCGTACAGTAAAATAGAAAAAATATACTAACTATATTTACAAAATATAGGAGATAAAGCACAATAAGTGTGAGAAAGAAGAGAGAGCGTTTACACCGGGCTGCCAGCTGTACCAGCGCCTTATGACGTGTCTCTATCAGTAATTATCATAAATCGAGTGCTCTAACCACTAAGCCACTGTCGCCCTGTCGAGATGGGACATAATCAAGGCGTTTTATTACAGCACCACATCTTTACTGCAACGTGTGTAATATATTTGAAAGTGAAACAGTACTATTACTTCCTGCGTGAGCCCAAGAGTGACAAAAGCTTAATATAATGCAGTACTAGCACATATTATGTCTTATTTAAATCTCTTCCGCCTTCATTTATCTTTCGCTGAGCTACTTAAATCGACAATATGTTTCCAATTCCTCCCGTTTCCGTTAACGTTGTCCAAATGGTTTTCCGACACGCTGCACCTTTTTCTCTCAAGCGCTCCTACAACAACACGGCGGCACATACCAAAACATACCAGCGGCTCAGTCCACATTCCACACGCTTAGACAGACACTTAAGGCTTTTGTTGAAAGTCTTCCCCCCACCGCAATTACAATATTACGTTTTTTTCCTAATTGCTGACATTTTATTTCGCTTTTTCCTGTGTTTTTTGGTTGGAATCTCACTTACTTTTGAGGTTCTCCAGCTGTCTGCTCTTTCCAGGCCATTAGCTTCACCGTGGCTGATAAATTGAACCCAGGGAGAAGGAACTGAGATTGAAGTTATCACAAATGAATTAAAGGATAGTTTGAAAGTGCAGAAGACTCTTAATGCTACACGAGCACAGGGGTGGCACTAACTGCACTCAGCCAGACGAGGAGATGCGTTTAGAGTCGTAGCAAGAGCGAGAGATGTGAAGAGCATCCGCCTACACCTGCAGAACCGTGCTAATGCCTCACTCACTGCAGCAGATACAGACATGCAAACTGACTTATTTTATTGCCTTTAACCACTGAGCCACTGAGCTGCCCCACCACAGCACCTGGACGGTCCCCATTACAGCACTGACCAGCAAACTTAAGGACTTGGGTCAAACTTGAGTCACGATTTTCTTGAATCTTGACATGAGAGAATACAAAAAATAAGACTTGAGACTCGACTTGGACCTGAAAGCCAGTGACACAGGACGTGACTCGTGACTTGACAAGTTTTGATGATTCTCCTAAAAAAAACACTTACGCTTACAGGGCTTAATTTTGCAGGAACCGAGTGGAAAAAGTCTCTTCTATTCTCTATTTGTGACCAGGACATTTTATAAGAAGGACCAGTAACAAAATGAATACGATTGAAACTCAAAGCACAGGACTATCACTCAACTTGGACATGTGTGTCTTTTAGTTGGAACTTAGGTTGGACTTGAGGCCAAAACCTTCTTCAAAAACTTGCGAAACAAAGACGTGGTCACACATCTGCTCTCCAGGATCAACCCTGCTTAGATCCTGCTTTTTTGTTGCCGTTGTTCATCGATCCAAAAGGACATTTAAAACAACAGTGTAAGATTAAAGCTGCACAAAGATGTTATTGCTTTGCCTGGAACGTTTCAACAGTATGACATTTAACATATGTATGTGACCTTTATGTCATGTTAAATTGTTCAAAAACACCACATGCAAATACTGTCTGCATTCCTACTGAGAGCGGGGTCACCTCCACGCAGAGCTTACCTGTATACTGGCCTGACGTCGCCGCCTGCTTGTCTCCATGGAAGACAAAAGTCACACTGGGCGCCGTTAAGCTCGTCCCATAACGCAGTGGAGTCGGGCTTGTTTATGAATTCACTTCTCGGGGCCAATTCTTCTTAATTTATAATGAGACGGGTATCGACTGATCATCCGTGGACTGAAAACACAAAGTGGGGCTGGAAATACCGAAATACCGCCGGTAAACAAAGACATTTTCCACAAAAGCAGGCGCTCTCCTTCAGACCTCTGCACGGTCAAAACATATCAGTTATTGTCGCCCGGCCCGGGACGGTCCCAGGGGCGCGCCGGCTTTTATAACAGCCTCTGCGCAGACACAAAGAGAGAAAAAAAAGCAATGCATTGTGGGGACAGGATTCAGCTGAGTAATCAATGCTGTGATTAATGGAGCTAATTTTACCTGGACAGTGCGGATCATTACTTCCTGTTCTCCATCTCCTCCTGGCTGGATCGGTGTGGAGGTGGAAGCGTCTGGGAGTGTGAGGCCGCGCTGGGTTGGCTAATGAGAGGCAGAGGACGGTGGAGGGTACCGCGGCTCTTTGGGGAGAGGTTTGGAGATGTTATCGGGGGCAGATGATGAGAGGACAGGGCCTGACCTTCCCCCTTTGGGCCCGGCGGCTCGGGAGCTGTTGACGGCACATGTCACGCCGCGTTCCTGTCTTTTAACAAGCTCTAACTAAAGGATCATCTACTCAGAGCAATTCTTTACACATTAACGCGTGTCTGTCTGGAACTCCGTGGCTCGTAAATGATCCAGGAGCAACGTTACTGTCCAAAGAAGAGGTGAGGTGTTTTATGTAAAAGTGTAGATAATATTGTGAATTTTGTTTGAGTTTTAATATCGAGTAAATAGAAAAAAAAAAATGCTAGAAAAATGATGCCATAAACGTGTAATAAAGGTATAACAAACAGAAAGTTAAAATTAATTAATGGACAACATGTATTTATATAAAGTACTGCTTATAATATTTCACTTTATTTTCTCAAAGTGAAATATTCTATGCCTGCAATTTTAAGCAGCATTTCTGTTGTGTCCTGTGCAAACAAAGAATCAAAGGTTTTGAAGAGGGATGACCTCATGTTTTTGTGTAAAAGAGAGCATTTCCCCAAATGCAGGGTTACTGAGGTCGCGGGTGTGGAGCTGTTGTGCAGCTGACATTTTAAAGATTTCTATTTCGCCAAAAGAGCGGCAGAATAAAGCACCTTTTGTTGTCCTTAACCTTGAGCGAGTTTTCAGAACGGCTCGGTGCTGTGCGTTTGCCCTTCTGTGTGGAGTTAAGTTCCACCTGAGACTATGAAATATGACTGGAAACAGCAGACCTCCAGGGGCCTTTCCCGTGGGTCACCCTTACAATAAATGAACTTGTGACCTATTCAGAACCAGAGGAAGAGTCATACAGTGCAGTACAGTGTGAGAGTGAGGCACACGGAGACTGCATGTACTATTGCTATACAAGCATTTCAATTTCTATTTCAGTCTGATCAGCTCTGCAGACTGCAGTTTTCAGTCATGTAAGAAATATTCCATCATACATAACAACATTTGTTTGCCAAGAGGCGGAAGCAAAATGCTTGTGGGCTCAATACATAACGCTATTCATGGGTTTCAGCTTCCTGTTTATAGCTGCAATTTTGAGGACTTTTCCCAAATCAAACAATAGAATATTGTGCTCCTGCGACAAGTTGGCCACTGTCCAGGATGTACCCCGCCTAAGGCCCGAAGTCACTGGGATAGGCTCCAGTCACCCGCGACCCCGAGAGGGAACAAGCGGTAGAAAATGGATGGATGGATGGATGGAATATTGTGCTTTAAATTGTTGCCATGGCAACAGTGCTATTTATCCATGGATAACATAAGCTCTGGAAAAGGGTCCTGAGAGGTACTGAAGTCACCTGTTGTATTAATGATATTTTACATTTTAAAAATAATTAAAGGCAAGGCAAGGCAAGTTTATTTGTAGAGCACATTTCATACACAAGGCAATTCAAAGTGCTTCACAGCAGGAAAAATGCATTCAAATCACAAAGAAATGACAGAAAAAGAAATACAATAAAATTAACTAAATTAAAAATCATCAATCCAACTGATTTTCTAAACTAATAAAATCACAAACAAAAGAGAAGAGTGCAAAGAAAAAATCCTTTCAGTCATATGCGCAGCTAAACAAAACTGTTTTTAGCTTAGATTTGAACATTGTCAGAGTAGAAGCCTGTCTCACATCTTCAGGAAGACTGTTCCAGATTTTAGCTGCATAAAACTGAAACGCAGATTCCCCATGTTTTGTCCTGACTCTGGGCACCAGCAGGAGGCCGGTCCCTGAGGTCCTCAGAGTCCGAGATGGTTCATATGGCACTAACATATCAAAGATGTACTTTGGTGCTAGGCCATGGAGAGACTTGTACACAAGCAGAGCTGCTTTAAAGTCTATTCTCTGAGCCACAGGGAGCCAGTGCAGAGACCTGAGAACAGGACTAATGTGCTCATACTTCCTGGTTCTGGTCAGGACCCGAGCAGCAGCGTTCTGGATGTACTGCAGCTGTTTTACAGCTCGTTTGGAGAGGCCAGTGAGCAGGCCGTTACAGTAGTCTAATCTACTGGAGACAAACGCATGGATAAGTCTCTCTAAATCTGGTTTTGACAATATATTTTTGATTTTGGCAATGTTTTTTAGATGGTAAAAAGCTGCTGATGTTATTGATTTGACGTGGCTATTAAAGTTCAAGTCTGAGTCCATTATTACCCCCAGATTTCTAATTTGGTTTGTAGGTTTTAGAGCGAGACTCTGGAGGTGACCGCTAACACTTTCTCTTTGTTTCTGTGGGCCAAAAACGATTATTTCAGTCTTGTCTGAGTTCAGCTGGAGAAAGTTGTTTTGCATCCACAAACTGATCTGTTGGATGCAGTGACAGAGTGAATCTACTGGTCCATATTCACCTGCCGATAGTGAAACATAGATCTGAGTGTCGTCTGCATAATTGTGATAGGACACATTTTCACTGCGCATCAACTGACCTAACGGCAGCATGTAGAGGTTGAACAGAAGGGGACCCAGGACTGACCCTTGGGGCACTCCACAGGTCAGGGTCATGTGGTCTGAGACACAGCTACCAATTTCAACAAAGTACTTCCTGTCTTCCAGATAGGACCTTAACCAGTTTAGGGCAGTGCCAGTGATGCCCACCCAGTCCTCTAGTCTCTGTAAGAGGATCCCATGATCGACAGTGTCAAAAGCAGCACTCAGATCTAACAGAATTAAGACTGAGGCTTTGCCCGTGTCAGTGTTCAGGCGGATGTCATTTGTCACCTTGACAAGAGCAGTCTCAGTGCTGTGATGAGGTCTAAAACCTGACTGAAAAACATCAAATGAGTTGTTTATTAAGAGGAAATCTGTGAGCTGTTGGTAAACAACCTTTTCAAGGACTTTGCCCAAAAATGGCAGATTAGAGATGGGCCGGTAATGACTCAGTACTGCGGCATCAAGACTGCTCTTCTTTAGGAGAGGCTTTATGACCGCAGTTTTCAAAGACATTGGGAATGTTCCAGATTGAAGCGACATGTTAACTATGTGAGTGAATGGTGCTAACAAACTGTTCAGCACAGACTTTAGAAATCTGGTGGGCAACACATCAAGGCAGCATGTAGATGAACTCAGACTGGTGATGATCTCATGGACAGTTTTGTCAGTTACTGGTGCAAAGTGAGTTAGCTCTAAGTGTCTTGGTGGTTTTAGGGTAATTTTTTGCATTGTGGGATTTATAGCATTTTTAATGCCCTGAACTTTGTCATTAAAGAATAATGCAAACTCATTACACTTGGATGTGGAAATGAGTTCTAACGGCAGCTGAGCTGGAGGGTTTGTTAATCTGTTTACTGTGGCAAACAGGACACGCGAGTTGTTACTGCAGCTTCCAATTATTTCAGAAAAATATCTTTCCCTAGTTCTACATAAGATTAGGTTGTACATGTTCAGCTTTTCTTTGTAAATCTCTTTTTGAACCTGGAGCTTTGACTTGCGCCATTTCCGTTCGGCCCTGCGGCACTCCCTTTTCTGTGCCCTGACCGAATCATCATTTCTCCACGGCGCCTTCTGCTTATTTTTAACCATTTTAGCCTTTATAGGGGCGATGGTGTCCAGAACATTCAAAACACTAGATGTAACAGAGTTCAACAAATCATTTACATTAGAACATGAGACATTTTCAAAGTTTATCATTTCCATAAACAGTGCACCTGTGCCATCACTTATGTGTCTCCTCTGAACAACTGCAGGACCAACCGGAGGTTGGGGAGAAACAGACAGGTCAAAGAAGACACAGAAATGATCAGACAGAGCAACATCGATCACATTAACATTTGAAATATTTACCCCCTTTGTAATTATGAGATCTAGAGTGTGTCCTTTGCTGTGGGTGGGGCCTCTCACATGCTGAGTAAGACTGAAGGTTTCAAGGACAGCATCAAGCTCTTTAGCGTTTCTGTCACAAATATTATCAACATGCACGTTGAAATCACCTGTAATGACCAAACCATCAAAGTCTGTGCATATGACTGAAAGCATCTCAGTAAAATCATCAATAAAACTTTGGCAGTGCTGGGGAGGCTTGTATAAAACAATGAAGAGAATGGATGGAGACCGTTTTAGCTCCATTTTAAAGGATACATACTCAAATGATGAAAACACCCCAAAAGACAACCTGCGGGTAATTATTTCATCTCTAAAGACAGCACAGACTCCACCCCCTTTTTTGTTTTCTCGTGTTTCAGATTCAAATTTAAAGTTGGGTGGAGCAGATTCTATCAGAACTACATTTCCTGTGTTTTTGTCAAGCCATGTTTCAGTTAAAAACATAAAATCAAGATTATAAGAAGAAATAAAATTATTAATTAAGAGAGATTTGTTACATAAGGATCTGACATTTAGCACAGCAAGTTTCAGACTAGTTTCAGTGGGACTGGGCTTTATCTTTTCACAGGGAATATGAATCACATTTCTCAGATTGGGCCTGACTCGCATTTTGTTTTTCCATCTGTGTGATGATGTGACTACAGAAATAGCACTAGGGGGGGCTCTTTTTACATAGGGCCCCGGGTTGGTTTGATTTTTAATGTGACAATAAGTCCCGGCAACGCTGAGACCCAGTGCATCCTAGCTATGGGAGATACCAGGTGAAAGGCGAGGTTGGATGGGTGGTGGGGCTTTTGTAGCCAAGGGGAGTTTAGGACCAGGTGAGAGGCGAGGGGGGATGGGTGGTGGGGCTTTTGTTGGTGTAGTCGGCTTGTGCAGGGAAGACATAGCCCTTGCTATATTGGGCGTGAGTGGAGCCATCTTAATGCCTGATTTGATCAGACTTTCAAAATGGCTGGGAAGGCCCATGGGTGAGAGTGGAGATGAGAAGGAGAATGATGAATCTTTAGTGGGAGTAGATGTTGCAGGGGGAACCCAGGGCTGGTGTGAAGGCAGGGGCGATGACAGGGATGTTGTTGGGCCTGTCACAGATGGGTCCAAGGCCTTTGAAGATTGTTCCTTTGCTGGAGGCGGTGGAGGTGAATGTGGAGCAGCTGGAGCTGAATCCTTTGCTGGTGGTGGTGGAGCAGCTGCTGATGAATCCTTTGGTGGAGGCTGAGGTTGTGGTGCTTTTGATGTTGAAACATTGGCTCGGTCTCTGGCTGAGGGAGCAGGAATTCTTCTCTCATTCCTCTCTTCTCTAACTATCTGCTCAGGACCCTGTCCAGGCCCAGTCCAATGCCTCAGAGCATGGAGCAGGTTCTCTGTCAGCACCCTCACTCCACCTCTGCATAGGTGGGGGACATTTCTCTTAAACAGGTCCTCTCGTTTCCAGAATAGATAGAAGTTCTCAATATAGTGTAGTCCTCTCGGGGAACACTCTTTGGACAGCCATGTGTTCAGCTGAAGAAGCCGGCTAAACTTGTTTATCCTCCTGTCGATGTTTGGAAGAGGTCCACTTATGAAAGTTTTGATTTCCATTTTATCAAGCATGTCGAATAACTTCAAGAAGTCTTTTTTCAAAACTTCAGTCTGTTCCCGCCGCATGTCCACTGCACCCACGTGCACAATCAGCTGTTTAGCTCCTCCATGCTTAGCCATAATATTTGGAAGGAGTGACGTTATCTCAGAAACAGTGGCGCTTGGAAAAGAATGTGTGTTTATCTTTTCATGCGTCACGTGACTTATCGCGCCGTCCCCAACTAAAACAATCTTGACCTTGGCTTCTGGCACAGATCCTCCTCGCTGTATTTTGGCCACGTCATCTTTCCTTTTTTCATTTAATTCCATCTCTGAAAGTGGTAAAAATCTGTTGGTGAGCTGTATTTTAGGTGACTTCACGTTATCTTTGTATCGTTTAGGCTTTGCTCCAAGTTTGTTCCAAGAAACAGCCTGGTCTTTCTGGTTTTTAGACAGTTTTGGAAACGACACAGAGTCACTGCAGTTTAGGTTGAAAGTAGCAGTTTTTCTTGTAAAAAGTGTGCTCTTCTTACCGTCGGTTGACACAGGAATGGTATCGTGAAGAACTTTTTCAGATTCCAAAACAAATATCCGTGTTTTCAGCTCATTAATTTCTTGTTGATATTTCCGACAGCGTTCACAGTCTTTCTCCCTTCTTCTCCCGGACATGTCGCTGGCGTCAGATATGTTGTTAAAACTGGAAAAATGTTCTTTAAATCCTTGGTTTACTTGAAAAAGTCTAAAGCAAAAATGTTTGGAAGACAAAAACTGATTAAAAAGCAAAATAGCAAAATAAATAAGGAAAGCAGCGATAGCAAGCGGAGCGGGCAAAAAGCGTGTGCACTCTTCGGAAGCAGCTATTGCTTAAGGCTTAAAATAATCATAATAATTCAAAATGTATAAAGCAAGGTCCGTTCTGAGATTAAATCTGTTCTCTTGTCTGTGGCTGCTGGGGCCTGGGACATGGGCCCCTGGTGGTGGTTTGGTGCCTCTTCTCTCCTCTGGGTCAGTGTCCTGTGGCTGCAGGCGACTCTCTGCTCCTGGTGCAGACAGCTCCTCTGACGTTTTCTCACTGGCTCAGAGGGTGTGGGCGTGTGGGATTATTTAGAATTCGGTGTGAAGCTGTTTGTGTATGAAGTGCTTCTGAATGGTGAGAAATTAGGACCTAAGCCGATTATTAGCGATTAACAATTTAAACAAAATATTGGTAAATTGGGAAAAAGTCCTCAAACTGTTGAAGCTGAAACCCACTGGCAGCGAAACAACTGAACCAATTGTAAATCCAGTTGTTTTTTGATCAGGCCTCTACTTTTTACGGTTTACTGCAAAACGTAATTAAAAAACATGTCTAATATTATGTTTCGTGTGGCTTTGCTTCGCTACAGCAATGAACCGAGTACAAACCCTCCCCGAGCGCTGACAGTGTTACATTGGTCCAATATTAAAGGCACAACAGCAGTAGTCCTTGAAATCAGATTGTGCCGTCCCGTGCACTGACCGCATCCATAAACATGAGGCACAGGAGGAGCAGAGATGTCCGATTGTTTCTCATAGATTGTTATCAGCGGGGGATGTTTTCACGGTCTCTTCACAGTGGACATGAGATTTGTGAAAACCTCAGCAACAATTCTGTTAAATCAACAGTGTCCAGACATTTAGCTCCTCTTATTTCCATGATTATTTTGGTGGTTCAGGAAGTGTTCCACTATTTGCTTTGCTTTAATGTTATCATAATACCCCATGCTACAGTGCTCAGCTTTATTGCCCCTCATGGCTTCGGAGCACAGGGAGTGATGTTTATTTCACAATATTCAATGTCAGAACTTAAGAAAAGCCCATCTTATTTGGATAACATACTGAGACGTTTCTGTTAGACCACAGTAGATTTTAAGATAAATACTTTGTTCAAAGGTATTCTGATCCACAGCAATTTTGTTGACTTTTTATTATCTTTTGGCTAATTTATCTGTTCAAAGTGCTTTAAATAAAAGAAAGATGCATTCAAATTACAATACTACGGAGCCCCGCAAGTGACATCAGCGAAATATTATATTTTATCTCGTGGGAACGTGATAATTTAGAAAAAATAAAATAAAATAAAATATGAAAATACAATATTTTGCTGATGTCACTTGCAATTCAATTAGCTGTGGTTTAGACTTTAATTGGTATATTTTGTTTAGATCTAAACTTACATCTCTTTAATTTCACTGAAAATATTATCAAAGGTACAACTTAAAATGATTGTGAGAGTTTGTGGTCTGGACTGAATCGGACAGAGTTGTGTGCGCAGTTCTTGACCTGACTCTCACTCTATTGGATAACATCTACTGTATATATCTTAATTCTAGTTGTCTACATCTTTATTATAAAAAAAACAACATTGGACATGGCTTGAACTAGCTCTCAGTCTCTTTGGGAATACGCGTAGACTATGGGAACAAAAAGGCGCTGGGCGTAGCTGTCAGCGTGATGTAAATGCTTTTGTACAGAGGAAACATGGACGATGACCCTTAAAGCACGGGGCATGTTATGTTATGTCGTCCTGTATGATCGCATAAGAGCTGACTCAGCCCAGTCATGTGAATGTATGGGCAGTGGCCTGGATTTGCCACAGACGGGTGTGTGAATATATGAGTGCTACGATCTTAAATGTGCCTCACAGACCACCCAAGTTCCTTTTGTCCATAGACACAGTTGCAGGCTGCACAGGCATAACAACGTAAGTGGTTGAATGCATTTGGCGTTTCATCAAAAATAGGTTGGCGGACATCCTGCAAATGTTTTCCAAATGGATGTACGGTCAAGTAATGTCACTGCTCTTCCAGAATGAAGCTGTTGTCCTTGGTCTCGTTGTATTAGGATTAGGATGTGTTAATATTAGGGTGCATCCCTTGTTTGGTACTTGTTTTATATACATTTGATAAGATTTGTTTTTTGCTGTGGTTAAAATCATGTCAATTCCATGTTTAGCTCCAGGTTTAAGCACATTTTGATACCAGTTTTGGTGTAGTGGGAACCAGGCATAAAACGGGATTAAATAGTCTAAGGCTGCTGTGGCATGTCGAGCGGTGAGGCGCCCGCTGAAGACGCTTTCCGATACACATTTTAAAAATACCAACAACGCCACCTGGACATTAATGGGCCCAGGACCATGTTAAAAATAAAGGCGCACAGGTTTGTTCACATCGATTAAAAAGGAGGCCATTCAGATATGTTACATGGTTTATTATAAATATATATATATATATATATATATATATATATATATATATATATATATATATATTTACTTTTGTTGTGAATGTAAAACACACAAGTCCTTTGAATTAGAATATTTTCAGCGTCGCTGTCCACACATGACACCGGCCCACGGCACAGGGCAGGGAGCACACAGAAGGGACCCAGTAACAACAATGAAAAGAGGCAATACAGTAAAGGAGTAAAGACGTAAAGACGTAAAGACGTAAAGGCAAGGCAGCGACGGGCCGGTGGCTCAACCCCGAAGCTTTCTGTAAAGAAGGTAGAATTAGCTCAAACACATATATATATTGTCATTCTCCGTACCAAGGCAGCACCTACTTTCTGTAACGGCTCGTGAGCGCGCACCCTTGACGGGTGATGGCTGACCGCATCCTAAACAGATGTGCCAGCCACCAAAGCGACGCACAACGAGCGCGATGAAGCGGTGTGCGACGGGGCTAAGCCACACGGCGACACTAAAACAATACACGCACTAAGCAATGGACTAAGATGGTTAGTTTTATCAACGGAGTGAATAGTACCTGGAGCGAGGACAGGGCGTACACAGGACCAGAAATGCACGAGCTGCAGTGAGAGAGAAGAAGACGAGGCGCTTTTATACGCTTTCACGCCTCCTACTGGATGGCGAATTTTGGCACAACCCCATACTGCCACATCTGCGTTCATATTTACATAAACACCACATGAAAAGTGAAACTAAACTCTCTGCAGTACCGACGTTCCATTTGACAATTCCTCTCGGATGTAAAACTACAACAATGGAAACGATAGATGGATACACGAGGAATGAAAACAACAAGGAGATAGATGTCATGGTCACTGGACTGAAATAACTTTGGATGTTTATATTTTGCAGTGAATTTGAAAATCGATAAATTGGTTCGACATTGGGGAAAATGGGACAGATATAAAGTGGACTTATGTCAGACTGATTCTCTACAGACTAGTCTTTTTGTTTTTGCCTTTTCTGTCTTGGTCTGTTCAATTAAAAAACATAGGACTAAACTGGGACTAAACATCGACAAAGACCAGACCAGAACAGGACCAAACCAAGTCTACATCAGGACTAAACTGGGCTCAAACAAGGACCATTTAAGACTCAGAACTGGACCTTCTTCCTATTATCTCCTTTATTTTCTATTAAAGTGAGGCCCATTTGAGCCTATTTCATCCAGGTTCCAAAAGGTCTGTCAACAGCCCCTGGCCATGTTTTTAGTATTGCAGAAACTAGGAATTGGTTTTGGAGAAAAAGCTCAGCACGACTTCCAAACCCAGAAGAGTTATTTTACTTTTCGATCTTACCTCATACGTGTACATTTCTGCCATATTAAAAGCATTCATAGTTGGTGTTGCACTGCTCCTGTGACTATAATGTTGACTATGAATCGGACCACGTGTTTATCGGACAAATCTTCGCTGCCCAAAGCCTCCTCTATCCACCTGCTTCACTGGGACCGCGCCGCAGAAGCCACGCGGCGAAACTCTATTATCATTCCTGCAGAGCGCTGTCAAAACTGCACTGCCATGTGGGCTCGTTCTGTTCCTGCCAAATAAATGCGTGCACCAGCGTTCCATCATCGAGTGGCACATTACGCACAGTTTATTTCTTCTTAAACGACTATAACAAATGTGAATGCTTGATTTTTATCTTCAGAAATATGGAGATAACCTGTAATGTAACTGTTTTTTGTCAATTTTGTTTCAGTCATTGCCCATTTTTACACTAATCTGTTATAGCAAAAACACACTTCTAATACAAAACTGCTCTGAATGGCAGATTTTTCCCCATAATATTCCTACACGACAGCTGTCAACTAAATGTAATATAACTGCTGATGAATGGGCTTGGCATTGTAGTTGTTAGAAGTGAGCCAAATTAGCCCTCTTCCTTATTAAACTGGGCATCGCTTGGCTCAACTTTACACTCTGATTTAAGGCCCCATAATGGACTTTGCATTATTAATTGTTGGGTGGAAGCTGTAATAAAAGTGGCAGATTCCCCGTGAGAGACAAAGCCACTATTTATCCCGTTTATCCCTGGTGTACGTTGCCACCTGCAAACAAAGACGAGTTTATTTACAGATGGAAAATAAGTTTGTATTTATATTAAGTGTCGGCGCTGAGTGGCTGGGGCTCTTTCCAAATCCCCACCGCCTCCAACCATCCATCCTTTTTACAGGGAAGTCATTACAGAAGTGGATTATACACGACAGCACAATCTTATTTCCAAACCTCTCAGGAAGCAGAAACGTCCGGATTAAAATGCTCAGGCAAAGCTTTTTTCCAAATATGAAACATAAATTTGCACTTCGCTGGATGCTCCGCGCGGCTTAATTTTTTCCTCCTCGAACCGTGTACGTATCAATAAATTAGATAGCGGGCGTTTTTCGCAGTGCACTTAAGATGATGGATGGGAAAGCAGGTTATGATCCAAATCTGAAGACGTCTCCAGTTCTGATCTGATTTAATCTGGAGGATAATCCCGCAGCACACAGGCACCTCTTGACCTCGCCATTCATGAAGTGATTATCCGTCCATTTACAGCAAGCCGAGGAGTCCAAAGGGATTAGAAACTGCTCAAACATGTGTCTCCATCTGCATTAAGGACTTTCATAAAGAGCCAGTGAGACGTTTCACCAGCTAAATTTGACTGATCCTTTTTGTTTGAGTGTCAGAGTAAGAGTACTGTACAGTAACATTTGCATAAAGCCTACTTATCTTGATGAATTCAAATTACATCTAAAGGAAAGAGGATAAATGTTGCTTTTAACAAAATACAAGGCTGTAAAATCGACTTTTAAGACTCACTCTCTTTTAGCTGTATTTATAGTGAGTCAATCAATCATGAAATTTACTTTGTTCTCCTCTTTTCTTAATCACTGATTCATGGATTTAGCAGTGGCACGTCACCATTTAGCTCAGATCAATCAAAATTTAAAATATAATCCATAAACTGCCTATCCAAAAAAAGGTTGCCATGGAAAAAAATAGGCGCACGCTGTAATATTTCGCAGGACACATTCGCTGTGGCATAGTTTCAATAAGCTTCTGCATTATTAAAGGGTCTATTTCCATCCAGTGTTACATTATTTTTAGAGTTCAGATTAATAGATTAGTTTCTGCTTCTCCTGAGATGTTTTCTCTGCTCGATGCCAACGATTCGACCCTTCTCAAACACATCGTATCCATGACCACGGGATTCGTCTTTCCACATGGTTGTTTCAGGTAGGTTCAAATACAGTGTCACAGTTGAATGATCATCAGCCATGCAGCGGTTATCCAGTAAGAGGCTTGTAAATACCCCAACCGCAGTATCAACAAAGTCCACTCGGGCAAATCTCCTTTATGACTTTTTCTTTCTGAAATTCCGTGTCAAAAAGAAGTTAATTATAGATTGTCCTTATTCCAACACGGACTGCAGATCTTATCGAGACCAATCTGTGGCTTGCGTCAGAAGCAATTAAGCTGACTGGATCGGCTAAGTTTGTCCTTTGTTCCCAATTCGTTTAATTAACATGGTGAATGGAGCTGGAGGAGGCGGCTCTAAACGCCACTCAGCGCCAAACTGGCAGGACAAAAGAACCGCGAAACATCTTTGTTACGTCCTTTTCATTTTCCACAAGTGTCGAGCTGGTTCCACTTTGCTCAGGTGCTGTCGCGCAGCAAAGTCTGATGAAAGGACCTGATAACAAACTAAGACAAATTCTGAGGCATATTCTAGATTGTATCCAGTCAAATTCAAGCATGTGATTTGTGTGTATTGTGACGTCCTTATTTGAATGAATAGCTAATGTCAAAGAGAAGTTGGTCGCTTTTGAACAATTTGACTCATTAGCAGTTTTGTTAGTTTTGTTACGATAAAAAAGAGTGATATACATGAACTCGTAACGATGAATGATAAAACAACACATCAACCCTAAACTAGGATTATCCCAAAAAACATATTATGAATGTACAGTATTGTTAAAAAATGAATACATGGCTAAATGAAATTTCCTATTACCCGTATTTTCCGGATAATAAGGCACACCAGCCAAAAAATGCATAATAGAGAAGAAAAAAACATATATAGGTCACACCGGGGTCGCTCCGGGTATATATTTAAGTATAAGTCGCACCCCGGCCAAAACTATGAAAAAAGGTGTGACTTATACTCTGGAAAATACGGTAGTTTGTATCTATAATGAGTCAAAAAAGTTATGTATTCAACCGTCTACAGCTCAAATCTCCTCATAGTAGAGAAAATGTCATAATGTTCCTTACTAGCACAAAGAAAAAGTACCAACGGTAACTAACGACCTTCAAAAACATTGGCTCCATCAAACTTTTAATGGAACGATAAGTCAATATAGTTATAATCGTGACATACTTGCTGTAGTTCCTGATATTTTGTGATTATAATATACATAGTCGGTACTCTATCCACTCTATCCGAGTGCAGAACATGTGTTTGCTAAGTGTGGTGTCTATAAACACACTCTTGTACCTCTCTGACAGCGCTCCCAGTCTGCTGTGTGTCTCGTGCAGTGGGCTGACTTGTGGTCCCATCCCTCTTGAATAATTCAGACTTACTCTGCTGTGACTGCGGCCACTGCGGCTCAGAAGTGGATTCACATGACTGTAATTTGTGTTGGCATAAGTCTCTCTAACGGGGAATGAGTAAAACCTATACTTTTATGCAAAATAACAAAGAAACATCCGAATAATAGCGAATTGAGACGATGAAATGGGACGTTTCTGAGGAAAAGCCCTTTAAATCAATGGGCGGTGTTGTGTTACGGAGATTCCCTGGTTCCAGAGAAGTGGAAGTTACGTAAATGTATTTGGTGTGGGCTTAAGTGGATCAGAGATGAAACCAATCCCTTTCATGTGACTGAACATCAGATTAACACAGAAGCCTTCACCTTAACAATGCTTACATCAGTGTGGACGACTCCTTGTATTGTTGGCATTTTGTAATAAACTATTGTGTACATTATTGTTTTTTTTCTTTTGAACGGAAATTTCCTGCAGTTTAGTTTGAAATCCACGACAGGATTACTGTAACATGTATGAATCTTTCGAAATACGGAGTAAGATGATGATGAAGGATCGGTTAAATCAGTTCAAATCACATATACGTGGATTTTGCGTTAGAATAATGTCTCCTTTACATGAAATTAATTTTGTTTTCACGCTGATATGATGCATTAATATCATAACCCCTGATTCTCTTCACATTCTTTACCCCCTTTTCTAACAGATTATCTCTTCTTCCCATTCTTTACCCCCTTTTCTAACAGATTATCTCTTCATAGCACATGTTAGTAGGTGGTGATAGATATTTCACCCTTGAGAGACAAAGAGACCACGAGAATGGACTGTTGAGCAAGCTTTATTCGCAAGTTATTTGGCGCTCAGACCCCGGCGGAAGACGTTGCAATCATGGGCACTCCATGATCTATTATTATATATCTATTAGTATTAGATGTCTCCCCCCGGAGCCTGGAGACTGGTGGTGGTAGATGTGAAGAGAAGGTAGAGGATGAGGGGAATGCAGAGGAGGAGCTGGGGAGGTGGTGGGTCGCAGTACGGTTTGAGCGGCCGAGCCATCTGCCTGAGGGCTTAAATGTGACCACCTGGTGCTGATTGGGAGCAGGGAGGAGTCACTGGGAGCGTTGATTGGGGATGAGGAGCAGGTGCGAGGGCCATGGTACAGACGCCCCCTGACCTTTCACCCTCCTTCTTGGCCAGGAAAAACTGCATAACCTCTTTGGGATAAGCGCAGAAACCTGGGAGAGTCCATGGTGAAGGAGGGATCTGACTCTCACAGACGGACAGGCGGGCGCCCGCTTGAGTGCGATGATGGCGCTGGGGAGAGGGGTCCTTCCATGGAGGCCTTGACGTAGATGGATGGAGTTAGGTCTTCCAGGCTGAATTTACGCAGGCTTCATTACCACAAGTTAAAATGTTGTCTCAATTTGTTTCTTTAATAAATATACAAAAAAGCTGAATCAAAACAGACAGAAAGGCCTATTAAAATAAATTAAAATGTCACAATATTACTGTTAGAGCAGGGAAAAGAGGACACAATATGCATGATTGAGACGTGAAGGTGATTGGATCAGAGCCGTGCGGTCAGATTTATTTATTCCAGCGACTCGTATGAAACGTTTCATTTGTCATCCATAATTAGAACAGAATCAAGCTTCTCTCACCTCGCTCATCGATGGTGTTCAGTCCCTGTGATATTTGTGTCCTTTCTTTTTTACATGCGTGACCCTGATTGGCTGATCCACCTGTCAATCACGCCCATCTACACTCTGGGAGATGAAAACTGTGACCAGAGAAAATACGAGCGATATGAATGAATTAATTGTGTTTTTTTGTGAGAAAACAATGATACTAACAATTCTTTTATTGGGACATTTCAACGTATCTCAAATGGAAATTATTTTGAATTATCAATAAGTATAAACTTACACCCATTTTCCTTATCAAACTACAAAGAATAACATCCAGCTAGCTTTTCTAGGTTCACAATTACATCATTCTAGACTTGAAGACTGCACAAAAAATGAATCAAGGACTGAGAATAACTTGAAGAGAGAAAAACAAACATTGCCGAGTTAATACAGATATTAATGAATGGTCAATGCATTTGTAACACTTATAAAGTATAAAGAGAGTATAAAGGCAGGCGAGAGTGCAGAAAAATCGACTTTTCTTACTTGTTACTTGCTCTCCTCACACCTAAAAACACAGTGGCACGCAACACTTTGATCGCAAAACGTGTTGGGAAATGAGGCGGCAAAGCTCAGGCTGCGCTTTAAGCTGCGGGACCGTTTCAACCACTCAGCACTTTTGTACTTTATCAAGGTCAGTGCGATTCAAAAGATCCTAAAGAGGCAGACGCACGGAAATATGTCACGCCTTGTAAAACACACAGGGCCAAATACGCAACTGCCGCCATTTTGGGCCTTAATTTAGATACAGTCAATTAACGACAAGCACGCGAGCGACGCTTTACATTCGTGTGTGGGCTCAAAGGCATCATGAAACGTGCTGATGTTATTTGTGCAATGTTGTATAATTAGTTCAAGACACAAGCGGATTGACCTTGACCTGAAATTCCCCCGCGCAAACGGGAATATTCTGTATCCATAAATACACGATGGTTGGGTTTAACCTCTCTCTCTCTCTGCGCAGACTCCACCTCGGTCGCTAATGTCCTTAATGCTAAATGATGCAGTGCGTTTGAAAGCTTTAGCCTACATTTCTGCTGCGATAACTGACCGAAAATCCCACATAAACAGAGAGAAAGAGAGCGAGACATATGGAGCTGTGAGTTATTTTAAAGACTCGTTGCTCCAGGCTTTCCCCGCCCTCTCGCTGGTTTCAGACGCGAATGACACGGCAACAGATGGAGACGTCGTTTAATGATTTTGTGGCCAACGCTGCTCCACTTAGTTTGTTTAAGTTGGAGCAAAGATCAACAGCCGCGGTGTCCCCAGCAGACCTCTGTAACAACACGAGCGCCGCGCAACCGTGTGCATCAAAGCAATGTAAAGTGATGGCGGAGCCCAAGAGGAACGATGCGTGTTGATGGGGATAAATGGAGTAACAAACAGACAAACAAACGAAAAGGAAATAAATGGAGTTCGAGCATATGCGTGCGTAATGTAGCGTCATGCGTGTGGCAGGAAAGATGGGATGGTGCAAGCTACAAAGTGATGCACGGCGATACCAGGGCAACCAGAGGGAATAAACAACAGCCCTGCAAATGTAAAGGTTGGAGTTTAAAATGTGCTGCTTTACTTATGCACATTTATAAACCGGTGTGCACAGAACTGGAGGTGATGCTGCAGGTGTCTTACCCAAGAGCACAACAGAAATATGCAATAGAGAGAGGAAATAGTTTGAAGGGCCATTTCCTCTGGCTGAGCTCCAGGTTTACAACGCACCACTGTTTTGACACAGGAATCGGAACATCCCACCAAGATCAGCTTTAATAATGGTGAAAATGACAAGAGAAAAGACTCAGCAGGAACCCAGAACTGAACTAGAATAAAATTAGACTAGTACCAGACCAGTTCCAACCTAGTACCAGCCTAGTACCAACCTAGTACCAGCCTAGTACCAGCCAGTACTCGACTAGTACCAGCCTAGTACCAGCCTAGTACCAGCCAGTACTCGACTAGTACCAGCCTAGTACCAACCTAGTACCAGCCAGTACTCGACTAGTACCAGCCTAGTACCAGCCTAGTACCAACCTAGTACCAGCCAGTACTCGACTAGTACCAGCCTAGTACCAACCTAGTACCAGCCTAGTACCAACCTAGTACCAGCCAGTACTCGACTAGTACCAGCCTAGTACCAGCCTAGTACCAGCCAGTACTCGACTAGTACCAGCCTAGTACCAGCCTAGTACCAGCCAGTACTCAACTAGTACCAGCCTAGTACCAGCCTAGTACCACCCTAGTACCAACCTAGTACCAGCCAGTACTCAACTAGTACCAACCTAGTACCAGCCAGGTCTGAACCTAATAAGAATCATTTTAAGAAACAATATGCTTAAAGGTACTCTATGTGACTTTGCTGATAGAGGATCTCCTCATCTTTTTTCTTTTGTTATGTAATATCTGTAATGTTTGTGATGTAACCTCTGTAATGCTCCACAGTATTGCATTACACTTAGCGATATCTATTTCCATGGAGACAAGCACAAGATGGCACTTGGTCAAGTTACAGGTCAGATCTGTTGAGGGCTCTCAATAATTATAAGAATGCATGTTTTGAAGTATTTTTAAGCACTGAATAAGCCTGTGATTGAATTATTGCAAGACACATACATTTAATGCCATATTGTGGAAAATTCCTGAGCAACCCATGTCAGGAGAGTTACAAATATAAGAACCATTTAGACGTGTTTGGAATAATGAGATAATTAACATCCAAATATTTAAAATACTAGTGTAACCCTTATTTCTTGATTCTCACTAGTCTCGGAGGCAGTGGGTATTGCGGGTTACAGTTGAATTTATAATGTATTTCCTGTTATTTTCCTTTGCCAAAATAGATCAACACGGCAGGACAGTGTTTTAGCAGCGTCTCTTTATTTCACGTGCTCTCAACTCAATTCGACTTCCTGTGCATCAACAAAACGGGTTGTACTGAAACATTATACAGAATGAATAAATGTACCCAAAATAAAATAAAAGCAACACACTATAATAAAACCATCAATATCAAATATAAATTCCCCAAATAAATGTAAATCAAATCGAAATTAATGTTAAATAAAATCATATGTTACACTAGTAAAGGAAAAACCATATACATAAAGCGTGCAGCAGATGTGGCGTGGCTCTGTCTCTTTTCTGGAGTTTTTCTGAAGCCAAAGCACGAGGCGCACTCTGTACCTGAGTAAATCCAATTTCTATCACAAATGGAGTCCAGCTGTATTTGCCTCACATCAGGCTCCTCTCATTACTGTAACCGGGCCGATATGTCAACCTGAGATCAAAGATGGAGCGGGAGCGAGATGTGGGAGGACGGAGGAGAGAGCGATCCTGAAGGGGGATTTCCAGACAGACGTAAACCTGCTCGAGCGTTCACAAACGAAGGGCAGATGGTCCAATGTCTGCGGTTTCAATTCAAGTGTTACTGCTGGACGGCTTTTGATATCGACATGAGAAAGAACACGATGGGTACAGATTCTTCTGAGTGGCGTTCTGAACGTTCTGAATCTATTAAGGAAAATTCAAGTTGGAGATGTGATCGTTATCAAACATCTGCTTCTGTGCCATTACCCACAAAAAACGGATTATCATTTCCATATGGCCATCTGCATCTCAAACGTGTTCAATATATTTGCTTAGTAACGTGTGACGACCATCGAAGATGCTTTTATCAGTCCTTTAATCACTTCTGCGTTCAATAATGGACAACCGCTCATTTCTAGCACTCTCAAAGGCGTCAGACATTTCCTCTGGATTATCTTTGTGATATTCAGAGCAAAACGTATACCTTATTTTACCTGAGATTGATAGAGTTTAGTGCGTTCTACGTGTAACTGCCATGTCTGCTTTGACGTAGAAAATCAGCATGAGTTTCTGTGACAGGAACAGATACAGTAAAGTGTTGTAAAAGTGTTTGGTCTTGGCTGTCTAGGCAGTATTTAGGTACTCTGGGCCTATAAATATGACAATTTAGATTCACAAATGAATGTATTTGCACAAAAATGTACTTTATACTGCACTGAGGAGATGAAGCCCTCCAGTCGTTTTACAAGTCACTCCCTGGACTCTGGACTCAGCTTGACCATAATGACTTGTGACTTCTTCTAAAGTAACCTTGTGGACCAGGGACTTGGCAGTACTCAAGTCCTTATCCTGCATATGCACATGTACATTACGTATTAAAAAAACACATTTTTTAATTATTGTGTTCAATCCCATGTTTGTGTAAAGTGTAGGGTCGACTGAGGGAGCGCAGTTGTTGAAATGTGACTCTGTTTTAGATGATAATGACTCGACTCGGACGCAAACTAGCTCTGGGAGACCTGAAGACTTGGACTTGACTCGCTTTAGCCCGAAGTGACTTGGACTTGAAAAACAACCTGCTGCACTGTGTAACAACCACATTCAGCCAATCAAGTCCTTCAGCACGTATATTTGACACACCTCACAATCAAGCTACTTCCTTATTGCTAATTAGCAGTACTTATCCGCCCTGTTAAATATGCTATTAAATTATCAAGCCGAGGATTTGAGTGCGTGGTTCATGATTGGAAATGCAAAAAGGTTTTTTGCTCTAATTAGACAGTGCCCAAGTCCATATTTTTTTCCATTCAATAGTTGATATTAATGCCACAACATGGAATAGAAGCTGTTTAGCAGAGCAGTGTAACTAGTTTTTGATTTGTTTCACTTCAGGGAAAAGGGGAATGACTTTTTCTGCTTCTATTTGTGTGAATATGAGTTTCCAGCGTCAGGAAGACATAATGGTGATCATTGAGCTAACATTAGCATCTAGGCGTGATAATGTTCAGAGCAGCTGCGTTAGTCAGAGCTAATGGAAACTAAATGACTGTGGGTGGGTTTGCTGGAAGGTACAGAGACGGTTCGACTGTACACATAAAAATACTTCCAAACTGCAATACTTAACTCAAGAAGTAGGAAGTTTAAAGTGTATCGAGTAGGACTACGGGCGGAAAGTGCCATTCACAACATAAAACATAGACTATCCACAAAATAAAAAAAAGTATCCTCATGTCTAATGTTTGATCTTATTTTCAGGCCTGGGCAAAATCATAGCAAAATCTACATTTACCACTGCATTTGTTTAAGAATATATTTTTTTTCTCCACCTGGGGATCCTTGACATCACATCTAGTCTACTTTAGTGCAGCTATGACAACAAATATGCTATTATTGCTACAACATTTGTATCTTCAGCACGCTCAGAACTGTCACGTGGTCGTATTTTCACATCTATTCCTAATTCAGTGGCACATTTGAAATAACGTTCTATGTTTTAGGTTCTAGTCCACGTCTGGTCACTATTGCAACAGGTCTTTCAGTTTAAATAGACTAACTGATTAACTGAACCTCACACACAGTTACAAACTCTGCAACTTTGAATGTATTCATGTTATTTGCTATAAATCATGTAAAAAACAACAACTCTTTCCACACCCACCTCATGCAGACATTTGTAGATGAATTGACGACTCGCACTGTTGTTGATTAACTTTTAAGATGGCGGCGTGCCTCGCTCCCAATAGGGCCTCGCTGCTAATTATTTATAACTCCCACTAGTACTGATGAGAGGTGTTAATGAGCGAGCCCCCGCTGGTTGGGCCTCTTCCCTCTCTCCCTGACAGCAGCGATCCCGGGTCGTGACGTTAGCCGAACACGTGCCCCGGCCTCAGCTGCCGCCGCCGCCGCAACCGCCGCAGCCGCCGCTCATTGATTGTGTAATGCTGCGAAATAGATCATCATTTCTCCTGTGTCTCCATAAATTCACAGCAATCACAAGTGTCTGGGGCCGTTAGCGATAATGGCTGGCACTCAGACGCAACAACTGCTCTGAGACGGCAATATCTTTAGTCTTGATTTCTTTTGGTGGAATGACAAGGCTGCAATTAATGGGAGCTTTAGTGTTTAGCGTTTTGATTTTTGTATCTTGTTTTCTTTTCATCACCACAGATCCCCTGCCATTCAACTCTTTCCTTTTATCGAGGCTTGAGACTAGCACAAACGTCGTCTTGTGATCTTTTCTCTGCTTTTTTGAGTCTGCATTTGCAACTTTCATGCTTATTTTTGATCTTCAATTGTTTTTCCAAGCAGTGGTGTTTTCTGATTCGTACTTTTTTGCCTGCTGGTGGCACCTGCTTGTTTCCATGACGACAGATATGCCATTCAGTGGAACCTTCCAGGCAAAGAAGACAAGCATGTGGACAAAAACGTTGTATAGTCCACAAAAAAGTTAGATAGTGACCTTTCACTGGTTCAATATTTCAATTTCAATCAATACTTTTCTCTTATTGTTCCTAATTTGTGACCTGCCCTTGAACAAACTTCAAAATACTCTATTATTCTCATTATTTGAGATTGTTAACATTCAAAAGTTACCTGCCAATGGAAATAGATTATGCAAAATGCTTCAAATCCAACCATAGCAGTGTGAATTGTGTCACAAACAAGCCTCTAACACCAAACATTCTCTGGGATCACACTCTCAGCTGTGTGGTGCACAGATTCTTCTTGCTCTGTCCAAATAGCCTTCAGTCCTTATTGAGGCCATTGCCCGGGCTCGTCACACTAAGTGCCGCTGGCTGGAGTCAGAGGCATCGCTGAGGGTTGGCAGTGAGATCCGGGGGATACATCTGCCATGACTCTACAGCACAGTCAGAGACACATGGGGCTGTGTACGAGAAATCAACAGTGCAAAAAGATTCAATGTCCTTGTTTATTGCTCACAAACAACTTGGATTGCGCACATTTCTTTGCAAAACATGAATATATATATGCGTTTGAGGTTGTTCTAGTTGTCTCACGTCAACGGTTGCAAGGAGTCTCAAGCCAGCCTGCTTTTTGTCCTGCCCCCAGCCTGGTTTAAAGAGTTTTACTACAAAAAGGTAGCTATAGAACAACCTGGATCCCCACATTTTCCTGTCAGAGCCTTAAATTGTAGTCAATTTACCACAAAAGTAACATCTTGCAGTCAAAGTTCACTTGTTGCATTTTTACCACGATGGATCGGGAACATTCCATAGAAGTTGCAGTTGTGGAAATTCTTGGGTGCCTGACTTTGTTATTGTAAATGAGTATATTATTACCTCCTGGATTATGTTGGAAATGCAGCACTTCACCAAATTAAACTGCTGCATGTTATCTGCAACTAATAATAACGTATTTTAGTGATCACAACCCCGAAAGAAAGAGCCGTAAGTGTCTCTGGGAGTGACTGAGCTTTGGCGTTCCTCTACTCTTCGTTTTGCTGTCTGAGAAACCCTTCAAAGCTGGGAACGCGCCCCAAGATGTAAACACGTGTGCGCCAAAGTATTTACAAGAGCTGGAAATAATTAGAAGATTAAATTTAAAGCACACAATCAAAATCAAAAATGTGGGTTAGGGTTAACTTGTATTTCCCACAACAATAGCGAGTTTGAACGGCCAACCTTAAATGATAAATGACGCCCCAATTTCAGCACATACAGACAACATATCACGTCTGCATCTCAAGGTGCAACAAATGTGTTTATTGATTGCCAAGTTTGTGTAAGTGAAACTGCGGCTGCAACTGAATCCACAGCATTCTTGATCCCAGCAAGTCTTGGCTTCCACACAACTGTTCTGTCTGGTTTGAGCTCCAGCTCTGTACATGTGGAACACCGTGAACCTGTGCGTTGGGACGTCCCATTCCCTCCACTGTCCATTATGTTCGCCCAGACGTTCACATAACGTCTTCCAGCTTTGGTTTGGAATACAGAAAAAACACCGTCAACTCTCGGGGCCACCCATACGCCACAATGAGAACATATATTTCATAACGTGTCTTATTCGACTTCATTTTTCCCCAGCAAACTGCATCCTTTGTTCGAAAACGTCCAGCTTCCCATAAGAGGAATTGGGGGAAGAACATTTGGACAGGAACGCAGAGGAGACGGGTTGGCGTGTCTATAGAAACAGAATCCCCCTGAGCTGCACTGAGATAATGTCTTTAATAGTTCAATCTCCATCGACATCGTGCGGAAGCGTACGCCAAGTTGTGTGCACACTTAGCCATATGGTTTTTACTGCGGGTGAGCTCGTCTTGCCTTGATATCGTTGATTCTCAGTCGATGTATTTATCTTCTGCTTTCAAGGACACCTCATTAATAAGGACTCCTGCTTGTAGAAACAGTGTTGCACATAGAGAAGGGATAAAGGATTTCGACACAGAACCCTTTGACATTTAATTTCCCAAAGCAACGGGGAGATGGGCTGAATGAATACATCAGTGGTGTATAGTGGGTGTTACATTTTATTCATATTTCATTATTTTGCTGATAATGACTATTTTTTGGCCGTAGCACTGTCTGTCTGAGCTCAGAAAAGAAGGGCTGGGCCTGGTTAGTGCTGGGATAGATACAGTCTGCAAACTCGCAATCGATTCAACACAACTTTTCCCCTCTTTTAAGATGTTTCCTGGCGAATTGTGTGTGTTTTAAGCACAACTAATTCAAGTATATTCACAATTGAGTCTTTGCAGATGTTGTTCTCATGGCGTTGTAAATTCTGTTTATGCTAAGATACAGCGTCGTAGCTACCATTAGCATTTTTGAATATTGAAATACCACTTTATTCTTCCTCTTGTCTGCATTTTGTACAATATTTATTATAAAGTTTGCTCTTGTAGTTGTTAAATAGTAGAGGAGAGCAGCTCTTCTACATTATAATGAATGGGGTGCTTCCCTCACAGATCTGAGTGTGACCTCTGACAAGGATAGACCAATATTTTCAACACTGCACATTCCTGTTCAGACATTATAAAGAAGAGTATAAAACATGTATATTTACATTACTAGCATAATAAATTGACCATAATGAATGTTTATATTATGCCCTGCCATGACACTAGGCCCCAGGCTTTAGGTGGAGCATATCCTGAAGACCTACATAATGTTACTTTTAGGAAATTGTCCAATTGTGTCTCTGGTGTGGAATAATATTTGTACAGTTTTGTTGTGGTTGTAGCTGTTCTCATTTTTGTGAAGTACAAAGACTGGAGTGAATCGGAAGTGGTCCCTTCTGACCGCTGTCCCAGACAGTAGAGCGAGTGTTTGTGTGCATGGTACAAAGTGGCCCCAGTGTTCACACAGCCAGCTAGAACTCATAATATTTTCCAAAGGAGATGAAACTGTTTCTCTTTTTGTGACAGACTGTGATATCTTTCTGCTGAACTATTGAAACAGATGTGTAGTTAACTGGGTTACGCTGGGCAGGTGAGTGATATGTCCAAAAACACGGGACACAGCAAACATGTGTTAGCACTTGTTCCTCCAAAAAATAATTAGAACACTTTTGAGATAAATGTTTTTTTTTTTTTCATTTTCTGTTAATGGTTTCCAAAGTGCGGCACAACGTTTACATAAGAGATTCTGTATTCAGCTCCACCAGTTGTTATTTAGACAAACAGTAAAACCAGAAAACCCAAGCGATAAATACAAATTCAAAGTGTGGTGAAAGCAGCAGCAGTCTTAATGTTGTGAGATTGATTCCCAGCACCGACAATTTGCTGGATGTCTTCCGTGCTCTTAGCCCTATTTCACTGTCCTATATCCAATAAAGTCCAAAGTCAAGTCAAGTAAAAAAGAAACCAAAATATACTGAAAATAAAATCAAAACTGGCAAAAACAACAAAATACTCCCTGCCTTTAGTTTAGTGTTTAGTTTATTTAGTTTAGTCTCGTTTTGTCTTCCTCAAATTCATTACACTCATTATTTTTAAATGTCCAACACACACACAGACACACAGACACACAGACAGACACACAGACAGACACACAGACAGACACGCGCACACACACACACACACAGAGACACACAGACAGGCACACAGACACACACAAACACGCGCACACACACACACACACACGCACACACACACAGACACACACACACACACACGCACACACACACACAGACACACACACACACAGACACGCGCACACACACGCACACAGACACACACACACACACACACACACACACACAGACACACGCACACACACAGACAGACACGCGCACACACACTCTCACGCACACACACACACACACGCACACACACACAGGCAGACACGCACACACACACAGGCAGACACGCACACACACACACACACACACACACAGACACACGCACACACACAGACAGACACGCGCACACACACACACACACACGCACACACACACAGGCAGACACGCACACACACACACACACACACACACACACACACACAGACACACGCACACACACAGACAGACACGCGCACACACACACACACACACACACACAAAAACCCTTTTGAAGAAAAAATCAAACACACTTATTTTTTCTGTAATTAGTAATTGGGCAGCAATTTTACCATTAGAAAATCTGTCTAACAATCAATATAATTTCATTATTTAATGAATCCTTTTTCTTTTCTTTTTTCAATCATATGCAGTGGTAGTGTTGAAAGATGAGTGAGATAAAGAAGACAAAGGAAAAAGAGAAAATATATATATATATATATATATATATTTTTATTTTTTTTTTGGCACCAAACCTTAAATGTTTAAACAAAGCCCCTCTCTGCATAATGCACTATATGTTAATGACCTCACTGGAGATAGAGTCAATCCAGTTCAAGAAGAAAAGTCCCACTGAGATGAAAGAAGTCAGATTTACATACAGCATTGTAACTTTGACACTGTGGCGCTGTGGGAACTATTGCCTTTGGTTATTCAGGCTGCGCTACATGTTCTGTTGGGGCCCTGTTACCTTTATTAAACCCTGTAAAGTGTGACTGGTGCAGGCCGGTGGGGAACAGGAGGATTCTGGGAAAACAAGATTGAAAGTCGATGGTTAGAGTGAGTTGTATTGATCGTGGAGGGACACAGTGGGAGAGCGGACACTGGATGCCAGTCTGACCCATTTAACACATGTGTAAAGCCCATTGAATTAGCCTGTTAGTCAGTCACTGTGCCAAATTTATAATGCAGAGGCAACACGTGCTGCCGCCCGAATGTGGGTTAATCAATGAGCATTAGTGACATGATTGATTTTCTAACCGTTGTTGGTTAAATCAACAACTGGGCTGTACATAAATAAACCAACACGTGACTGACATTAGCACGAATCTGAGTTGAATGTTAAAACCAGGCGCGGTCCAGCCTCAACGGTAACATGAAGTACACACAGTGAGCAATAGAAAATGTTGTATGCATTATTTTATTTATTCAGCCCAGTTCATAGCAGAGCATCACCTGTCTCTTGGAATTCTTCACACCATTGATGTGCAGAAGCAGCTGGTGGTGAGGCTGCTGCAGAGCTGGACGCGTGTCTGAGAAAGACTGTGCTCCAGGGAAAAGGAGCTCACGGTGCACTTTGAACTGGACCCACGTCTCAAAATGTACCATTGCAGCCAGTATTAACTCTTTCTTACGGGTTTGTGATCGATAAAAGAGGGGCAGGGGCAGTTCTACAAGGAAGCAAGAACCTAATCTAAAAGAGTTTGCCCCAAGATGCATTTGTGTCGTTATTGGTTTTTAAACACGCCCTTTAGTGCCTCATGTTTTTTAACCTAAAATAATGTATGTATTGAAAGCCACACATGATTTTCTACCAGTACCAGCAGAGGGCGTACCATGTGGGAATAAACAAACGCTATCTTGCCCCCAACGTGCTGATGTAAGCATGCAGATGTGATGAACAGAGGCAGAAATACTCTGTAGTCTGGTGATGATTTATAGATCTAAAAACAGCAGAGGAGGAGACCACAGAGATATTTTAAACTGAGTACTTTGTGACGCTCAGTAAAGGAGGACAGAAGACGACCTCATCAACAGGATTAATGAATGAAACAAGCGGGAAGGAAGCAAAATGCAACTCCAAGCCTGTTTATGATGAGGGAACAGTGTTATAACATGATTAAAAGCTCAAAAATGTCATTGGATGTGTCCTTTAGTCTAAAAGTCTTTGTCTTTGCCTCATTTTGATACTCGGATGCACCATCAGTCAGTTTGGTCTGGACCCGGGCCTGATCTGGATAACGATTCCTTTTTTTTTTACAAGCCTTCTACTCATACTACCATTAGTCACTCAAAATACTTACGTAAAAGTACTTGCAACTGAAGCAGAGCGTTGTATGGGGGGTTGTTAAAGAATCTTTCTGAAAACTAAACTCCTGCTTGTTGACCGCCATCTTTCATATGTTATTAGTAGATAAGATTTATTAACAAAAATGCTCTACACACAACACAGTGGCCCAAGAAACATATTCTGTGACTGGACATGTTAAATGTTCGCTCGGTTAAAGGTGCCTTCAGCTTTGACCGGGCGACTCTTCAAAAATCATGACTTTATGCAGAGATACGAGTCTGCCATGCTCCGAGGCAACTGATTTATCGCTTCAAAAAGTTTTCAAAGCCCCAAACTCCAGCTATCATTTTAACTGCTCGCTGGTCTATTTCCCTACATTTGAGCCCACCACCGACCACCACCACCACAGGCTGAATGTGAAGCCAGCTGTGAGCAAAGGATGGAGCTTTCCCAAGGGCTCAACAAAGCCACGGGCCGCGCGCACTTCCGCAAGACGATCATTAAACCGTTTCTAACATGTTGCATTTTGCCTGCTGCTCTCATCTCTAAGGCTTTTATGTTGTGTTTCCTCCATCTCTTTCGCCTCATCTCTCGCCCGATGCTGCACCTGGACATTGTTATTGCAAAGATAGGCTCTATTACCAAAAATCATTTTCCCAAGAATTGGCTCTGAGAGTGACCGTGCAAGACAAGAGCAGGATCGTGATTGGACTCTTTGTATCATTGGTGACAGAACAACACTTGCTTTGACTTTGAAACATGTGTGTTCTCACGGTGTGGCTCAGATAGTGATAGATACAGTGAACATAGCTAACATAGAAATGCAATAGAAAGGTGTTTCAGTGCAGTAGGAGGAATATTGTTTGTCAAGCAAGTTTTAAAAATGATTTCCATTCCATGTCCTTGTCTGGATGTATTTATCGCTATAACGTTACATTTATATATTTTGTATTGCCCACAACACTAACAATAATGGACAATTGTTCAACGCAACAATAAAACTGACTTATGGATGTATTTGCCAGGGCCTTTCAGAGCTTTTGTGAAGCAGAACTCAACTGCTGAAGAATACCATCGTATCATAAGCCCTATTAGAAGAAAAACATTTAATCGTGATCACATGCAATAGTATTTATGTATTTATTTATTTGTCTATGGGAGTTTTTGTTTATAAGAGATCTTCTACTGAAAGTGTTTTTCAAACTTCCTATAAGTGATCTGTTCTTTTCTTCTGTATCTACCTCTGTATCTACCTGCGTTGCACCAATGAAATTTCCCCATCTTATCTTAATCAGAGGAATTTAAAGGTGCAGTATGTAACTTTTCTGATTGGGGGTCTGCTTCTCCATGAAGGAGTCAATGCATTGCCTAGAATGGTATTTTTTGCATTTGCATTCACTTTGTTTTATTATTACAGTATTGTTAGCCTCTCAATGTTGACCTTATGTGACAATTTACCAGAAAACTTTAAGTAGCTTTAAGGAATTATAGAAATACTCATACTGCATTTTTAGATATACTTTAAAGTGAAAACACAATTAAATGAGCTCAGTTCATCACCAAGAAGCCCAGTCTGACCCTCGTTCTGGAGCCAGAACATGATCCAGGCCTGACAGTGTGGGACAGATCCTCCCTGTCCCTGCGCTGGGATAGGACCACTTCTCACTGCAGCGGTGTAATGTCCTGGAACAAACTCCTTCTAGGCTCGGAGTACGAGCCAATTTTGTCTGCTCAATCTACCAGTCAAAGGCTGACATCCAGATTTATGAGCAAAATAAAGACCGCAATCGGCTGTGGGTAAACAACGGAAGTGAATGGGAGAGGGATATGGCTGTTTTATTATTATTGTCAAAGGAACAGAACCAAATGTCAGTATTAGATGGCGGCTCAGAAATGGTTCCGAAAGGCCATATAGAATAATGTTTTGTTACCGAGCAGAATTTAAAGGTCTAATGTTATGAAGAACTTACCTTTTGAGTTTACAGCAGAGTTAATGCATCAGAAACCTGCCTGGAGTTGTGTTTTGATTCATTTGCATGTTAAAGTAATCATTTTCCTCTCTCAAAACACCTACAGGAGGTGGAGCTCCTCTGTGTTTTTAAAGTCCTTCACCAAATTCATTCTGATCATTTCAAAGCTCAAATTGCCTTCACTAACCATCTTCACTAGTAGCAACCTTCTTCTTTTCTTTTTTTAGCTTATTCAACTCTTTCACTTCGCAATGTCAGTAAAACATCTCCTAAATGTGTTCAACAAAGGATTTAGCCATGTAAAAGCAGAACGTATAATGACTTTTGATCAACTTCAAAGCCAGTCGAGGATCTGGAACCAAATAGTAAGAGTTTAAAGGTACAATGGACAGCTACAGCTACACGTGATCGCTAATGTCCATAGTTTTCAGTCTAAAAACAATGGAAAGGTCACTGTTAAACCTGCTGTGATCTATTCAAGGCACATCGCTCATTTCTCTTTCAATATCAAGTCTGTAGTTGATATAACTTCCTTCACTTGAGGAAGCCGCTCTAATTGCTTTCTAATCTAATTACCAGTTGTGAAGACATTGCTCGTCCACGTTGGATCTTGGACAGCAGGGACCAGGTGTTGGGTGGAGACATCAACAGTCCTTACGTGCAGGGCCGGCCCAGCCTATAAGCGAACTAAGCAGCCGCGTAGGGCCCCGAGGCTTTAATAGGGCCCCCAATCTGGCAACCCGTCTTATGAGAAGTGCAAGCGCAGCGTGCGCCACTAGTGTAGTAGCGCTGCTGGCGCGGCAGCGCACACAGCGGTAACATATAACGCACAAACCGCATTTATTTGTAATGACAATCTGGCAACCAAGACACCAAACCTGCGCTGATTGGGCAACTTCATTGTGCGCGAGCAGAACGAGAGCAAAACATAAACACAACACAACGTGGTCCCTGCGTGGTCCTCATGTCCAGAGGAATATATCCCCCCGATGCCGAAAAACGAAAGAAGAAACTTCTTGACGATGTAAAGAAACTGCAAACTCAACAACACTCTCCAGGTATTGAACTTCTCTTACAAAGAGACGGTTAATGCTGCTGTTTGAAACAACACGATTCTGTCACGTTCGCTCAGGCTGGAGGCGACGAGAGCTCTGCCCCGCGCACAATAATATGTCTGAATGAAAGATAATAAGCTTCACATTTACACCAGCCCCGTAGTGTTAGCTGCGGAGGTGGCGTCTATGCCCGGGTCACTAAGAGGAGGAGATCCGGTCCGGACGAGCGCCGTCTCGTCCAGAACCTCTGATGTGAGACTTTTGAGTGAACAGTGTGCGGCCCCTGTCCCCTGTCCCGGGCCCCTGTCCCCTGTCCCGGGCCCCTGTCCCGGGCCCCTGTGCAGCCTCAGTCAGAGATGAGCGGGTTTGAGTTTGCGTCCTCTCTCTCACATCACCATGTGTGAGATCAATCGTGACTCGTGATGTCTGTTTTACTTTGACTTCTTAACGTGGAATGAGAGGAACGTAAAGGTGCAGGAGTCCAGTGTGTGGTGTTCTGATCAGAACAAACATTTACATTGTAATTCACTTTTAATAGAGCAAGAAAACATTTAAATTTATTTAAAACGCATCATTAGACTATTTGTTATAAATTATACTAAATTGATAGTGAAAAATAACCAGACATATTATGATTATGTCTGTTATAGAATAATACTATATATTTTTATACAAAAGTGGCAAAGTTGCAGAAACGCAGTCTCTTCACTATAGCTAGGTTTGGACCTTCACTTCTAGTTCTGTTCATTCTCTGGGAATAACATGTTTGCACTGTTTTATCAGTGTTAATTGTTAATCAAGCAATGCTTATGCCATTTGTTTAATTTAATATAACTTGTTTTGTCACTTTGGCAAGAAGGAAAAGTTGGGAGCTGTAAAAGATAAATTAGTAAGGATAACTATTACTTTTACATTTTCAGTTAAAATGAATCAATTTGATCATAATTATTTTTCATAGCCAATATTGTATTGAGTAATTAAGTACATTAATGTATTAATAACTGGCTTTAGTCATTTTCTCCTGGCACAGTTTCATCACATCATCATTTTATAGCATTACAACCTCAACATTTTACTCTTACTTTAGCCGGCTGGACCACATTAAAATGCACCAGAAGACCCAAAAAAGGTCTGAAAATTTCTGAGGGAGAGCCCCCAGACCCCCATGTTCATTAATTTAAACTGCTTATGTGGCTGTCGACCCTTAACGCCCACAAATACGCCCAAAAACATATCTGGGACGTGTGTTATTTGTACAGGGAGTAGAGGTGATGTCAGCGGAATACCAAGTTGCATTGTGGGATTTAAGTTATCAATATTTGAGCTTGTGAGGTGTTGAGAATAAACTAACTGTCAAACAGATGCCCTGGAGTTTTGGTGCTTTGTTTGCGTTGAAGAAAGTTCCCATATGTGAATTGTTTACTGACAATGGCAATAAAACTGATTCTGATGACGTGGTGAGGGGCCCCCAAAAATGTTTTCGCTTAGGGCCCCCTGAAGGCTTGGGCCGGCCCTGCTTACGTGGGACCAGGAGCAGATGTTTGGACAGAGCATACAATATTTCCTCTTCCCCACCGGCCAGCCCCAAACACTGCCGGGATTTTCTTCACTTCCCAATAAACTAAAACCATAAGCTGCATCCTGTTTCTTTTCCCCTGGTCCCTACTGTAATTATTCACATAATTAGTGCTACGATTGTCCTTCTATGTAACTAAACAGTGAGCGTGCGCCAGAGTTGTCGGATACTATTGAACACTAAAACTCCATTAGAACAGATATTGTCTAAAGAAAATAATGTTTTTTACTATCATTGTAGTATTGAAATTGTAACATTGTATGCACCCAGGGTTATGTTCCTCATTAAAACACACTGTAGACAAAAGTTCTTGCAGGGCATAGAAATAAAGTGCGGATGGAGCTGAATAAACTTCATTTGGGATTGGCCTCGGTCGTCTGTCTGAGAAAGTGGTGGGCTGATTGGTGAAGGGTATTAATGTGGATTAAGGGCCTCTGCAAATTGGGGGCGGCCTAAATACGAGGATCTCCTTGTATTGTAGCTCACAAATTGGAAAGTGCTTTGTAACTGGCAGAAGGCAGGCCACAGAAATGCTAATATGACAGTTTCATTGGTCGTATTTCCATAAAGAGATGTTCTTCAAAGCTCGGAGTGCACGATCAGCTCTGTGGTTGTGGACTGTTTTTGCACTGGACTAGATACTAAACATTGGTTCAAAATGAATAAGGCTAGAATGCATTTGTTGTTGCTTATTTTACTCAGTTATCAGAATTAAACATTTTTAAGATCCAATGTTTGTGGTATTGCTTGTTTTGGAAGGTCAATTCATTAAAAAAAACACATGTTATGCTGTGGAGTTGAGAGTTTTAATTATATTTTGTTCATTGTAAACCACAATAATTAGTCCAGACCAGAGACTTGTGGCATTTCACCATCGAATGCATTTAATTTTTAGGGTCAGTGGTTTTATTTTAGAAGAAATAACTACCGGTACATGTTTTTTTACTTTATGTGTGTGACTCAGAGTCTTACTTTTAATCACGAGGAAGTACAGAGCCATGGGTGGACATAGGGGATAGGTGAAAAGAGACATTTTCAGAACACTTAAGCCTCAAATGCAGGATAGAAAAGAAAATACAACTTTGAGTAAACTAAAATTGAGGAAAAACTATTATAACGTCTCCAAAGCTCATAAAAGTCAAAGTAAATATCGTTGAAAATGAATACTGACTATTACAACACTTTGTAATACTATAATATCACTTCACTGAACAACAACAATTTAGTAGACATTTAATCAAACATATGTATTTCCTTTTTGTAAAGCAGCTCATGAAGTAGTTTGAAACGTTATCAGTTTTTTGTACAACAACCACTACTTTTGTTGAAACGATGAAAAGCCTGGTGGAGGAGCAGAAACAGGTCAGTGGTGTTATTTGGACTCTTCTGCGGCCATAATTTGACAAAGTGCTTTAAGCTTCCCGCGGGTCTAAGTTAAGAATCTCTAATATAATTTCCCCGCTGCCTAATTACTTCCTGAATAATTTGCAGCCAGTCCACCACTTGCACTATCTCGCCTAGAAGAGAAATTGATTGCGAAAGGTTGTGCGCGCGCTTGTGTGTGTTGGGGCTAAAACACAGGAAATGAAGGGATGAAGAATTAAAAAGGCAAAAAATCAGTCTTTGAAACAGGAGTGCGCAGAGATGACAAGGTAACAGATGTAATGCCGCTGCAGCAGGCTAAAAGGGGCCATAAAAACCAGCCATTCTCCAGACTGCAGACCATAATAAGACAAGATAATGCATGGCACTCTAATAAAACCTTTATGAGAGCCAGTGGAGTCGGAAGTGTGAATCACAATGAGCTGAACATGCATACTGATTTCACATCTTTGGTATTATTTTATATCCATTCGAAGCCGTCTGAAGTCCATGCCTTTATGTGTTTGCGTGCTCTCTAACTTTAGGGTTCCTTTTACAGCTAAATCAATGTCTGGGGCACGACGTTCAGTATCTAGAATGATTAAAAAACAGTGCATCATCCGTGCATTGTGCAAAATATCACCTCATGTTCATTGTTTATCTGCTAAAATCGCGTGTGGCTCAGTATTTATTTGCATCTAATTAAAGCTCAGGCATGAAATTAAATCACTTAGTCCGACTCAAGTGATTGTCGAACACATCCATCACAATAGATTAGACCGTGGCCCTGTTTCTCTACCTGGAAAAGCAACAATGTGTTTTGATGACACACACCGCTGATGGGATTGAGCTTCACGTCTCTCGGTGGCTGCGTGATCAAACTACAACTGAGCGGCGCGTTTTTGTGAATGAACGATGCCGGTTGTCTTCTCAGTCAGAGCATGATTTGCGAGCGGGAACGGTGTGGCGTTATTGCATTTTATCCAAATCCACTTTTTAATACGTGAACAAGCAGTTTTCAAAGTGCTGCACGGAGACAGAGAACAATGGAGCGTAAAATCTGGACTAAACCAAGACAAGAACGGGACCAAATGGAAGTCTAAAACAGGATCAAACAAGAACATTTCTAAACACATCCATAGTATCTACTAGTCTCCATGGACCAGGAAAAGTTGCAGTTTTATTCTTTCCAGTCCAAGTGGTGTATCTTACATTAATGTCTGTGAATTTGAATGAACTCCAGGTCCAATAAATTCATGTTAAGTTCAAACGTATCAACCTTTTGAACCCAGCCACAAGCGTTTCTACATCATTTGAACCTGACAGCTCTGAGAAAAAGCAGTCCCTCTCCTGTCCATGCCTGACATCGAAAGGTTTTCCTACTTCTAATCCAAAGTGACATGTAGTCTAGACTCTGAGTGGTCGATTATTATACTAACATTATAAAAGGCCACGATCATCTCCACTGTCTTCTGCGTTGAGTTCCAGGACACCACTGTTATTCGTATATTACCTCTAATTTGCATAGAATGTAATGGGAAAACATCAGCTGCCCAGTGTTTTCCCCAGTGATATGATGGAATATGTAAATGCGTTATAAAGAGTGATTATGCAGCAAGAATCCTACCGAAAATACGCAGCGTCTCGGGGCTTTCATCTTTCCTCGGAGCTCTGAAAAGTCATCGGTGCGTTTGACATCACAGATTTCCCCACATCCTGTTGCTTTGGTTGATCGGGCAGAAGCATCATATGGTTTCAGCCGCTCTCCTCGGGCTCTTGTGGTTGATGAGTTCAATGAGTAAAATGTGGTGGCGCACTTTCCCAGGATCTCAGAAGTCAAAATCTGTCAAACGCTGTGGATTAAATAGCTTTAGGGTCCTCAGTGTATTAAGAGGTTTTATTAATATCTCAAATATCATATTAAAGGTTTTTACAACGCCTTCAGAACATGTATATTTAGATTTTGTACAGAAAGTCGATCCTAATATGGACCCTTTTTGCCTTGGAATCATGGGGTTTGTGTTCCTGGGTTTCAACTTCCTGTTTATGGTGGACATTTTGAGCACTTTTCACCTTTGCTATGGCAACGGTGCTAACTTTTCATCATGTTGAGACTCATAGACAAGTGACAGCATCAGCAGAACGAAAGGATTTGTCAATAAAGGTAAATGTACAAGGGACGTGGTGTTTCCTCTCCACAAAAGTGATCCGTACTGCCCTGAGATGATTGGACAAGAGAGAACACGAGATCACAGCCACACAAACTGCAAGACTTTTTGTGAATTGCAGGGATCGACCTTCTGAAGTTAAAGAATAGTTCGGGTAATATTTAGATTTTTTTATTAAGAAAAGAGGCGTGCATGGGGGGAGGTGCGAATAGAGCTCCCAATGTCTCCCAATGTCCTCCTCGTGTTACCGTGGGTTCTCCGGGTTCGTCCCACTGTCCAGAGACATGTATGTGTCTGGTAAATTAGCATCTGTAACTAGCCCCTGGTGAATGAATGTGAGAGTGCATGGCTGTGTGTTTCTCTGTTACCCCGGCGACGAGCTGGCCTCTGTCCAGGGTGTACCCGCCTTAGGCCCAAAGTAAGTGGAATAGGCTCCAGTCACTTGAAAACCCTAACGGGAACAAACGCTAGAAGATGAATGAAAATGAAAGAAGTAAACATGGGTTGGCCCTTGTCGTGGAAACGCAATCCGCCCCAAGGTAAACCGGTCTGGGGGCCCCAGGCTAGTGGAAAAGGGGCTCAAGCACACTTTAGATGGATGTTATTGCTTGGATTGCATGAAATCTTCCACAAAATGACATCAAACATATTGTTCGCTTATCTCCATGGGGACAAGCAGGTCACTCCACCAGGTTAAGTTACAGGTCAGATCTGTGTCTCTCACAGTTGGGTTAATGCCTTAAGGCACTTTGAAGGACTTTTACACTCACTGCACAAATCAGATGTCTTCAGTCATTGCACTTCCTGCTTCATTTGCTCCTGCTTCTCTAACTGTTCATCTTACTCTGAACTGCTTCCTTTGCTGCGACAAAACTGCACTTAAATTGTGATCAGTGTTTCCATTCTTTTCAATGGAGAACTAGAGAAAATTCTTGTCACTAAAATGTTATATGACCTAACCATGTGCAATTCCGTCATATGTGCAATTACTGAAACTCAAACTTCCTATAAGTGATCTGTTCTTCTGTATCTACCTCTGTATCTACCTGCGTTGCATCAATGAAATTTCCCCATGTGGGACAATAAAGGATTATGTTATCTTATCTTATATAAAATAGGTTGATTTGTGTAAAATGCTGCAGCCCTTTTCTTAGTGGCTTGAAAACAGCTTTTCTGTCTGTTCATAACATGTTTGATGTGGAGATTGGCAGCCCAATGCAAAATCACACAACCAAAAGGTGCGGTACAATTAATGTCAGCGCCTGCGACAACTTTTTGAATAAAAGCTACAATTTTATGTCGTAACCCCTGCTTTTCATGTAGAAATGAATCATTCAAGATGGCAATTAGTGAGGCTAAACCGGTCGTCATCACCCGTCGCTCGGTTTATAGATGGTTCAAAATTAGAACATCACTCAGTCAGAGGCAGGCGCCTGTAGCTCACTCTCCACCTGCTCCTGCCACGTCTGCCAAATGAACCAGGGATAGGAACTGTCCAAAGAAATGGATTGGAGATGAGAGAGACTTGAGAGTTAGTCCACATATGCCGCCGCTGCCTATTTCCCCAGAGGCTGAAGAAAATGACGCGGGCCGAGACGAAACATGGCGGGGGTAAATGGAGAGGAGATAGGAGTCGTATCTGAGGACACAACACAGACTGAGGCAGAGTTTAAGCTGAGGTTCGTATCCTTAAGGTGACCTACTTCTCCTGATGTTGCCGGCTGTTAGAGGAGCTTCCTGTGTGAGAGACGGCCAAGGTGAGCGGTGACAGGTGCTGCCGGGAATCCACATCAACATATTCTATAACTTTGGATGTTTTCAAGGTTTTTTTGCATCAAACAAATGCGTTTATAAGGTGTAAAATGTGTCGTGTTTAGTATTAAAACGGTCTTCTGTTGTCCTGTCAACACATTTGGATTGGACAGAAGAGTCACAGCTAAAACTTGAATTTAATTTTAATTTTGGGCGAAGTTTGAAAACTTTGACATAGTTTAATCGTGCTTAATTATCGATGTAGGGTTCACGACAACAATGAATTGAAATCTAAAACTAAGATGATGGCAATAAAACAAAATAATCACATCACAACACAAAGTAATTAGTGAAAACACAAATCAATTATTACCAGAACACAAGCCAAATATCTGCAATAAAACACAACTAACAAAAGACTCGACAAAATATACACAACAAAACACAACTAATATGATATAACAGACAAAACACCAAAAGTATCCTGTTGTGTTTTCTGTTCATTGTGTTTTGTCATGGACTTTTGGTTGTGTTTTGTTGTGGATAATTAATTATTTCCTGTTGGTTTTTTGTTGTGGATAATCCCTGCGTTTCCTCTTAATCGTGTTTTGATGAGAATCTTCACTTTCTACATATTTTGCTTCTGCTTTGCTTTTCAGTTCATTGTTGTTGTTGTTGTTGCCGTGAACCCTGGCGGCCGCCGTACGTACTCAACCTTTTTCATTCAACCTTCACCATTCATTTCGAGCCAGGACAAAGATAAAACTTGTTGTCGAGATGCACTATCCGTCTTCTTGGTCTACAAAGACTATTCAACTTTTATCCGCAATAAATCAGTGTATCGCCACATTTATAATCCTCATACACTTCATCAAAAAGATCCTTTGATATCGCGCCTCTAAAAGCCCCATGTCACATCTCCGATCTGTACCATATCCACACTCAAAATCCATCTTTAATTCATAAACGTTCTAATGCGCGCTGCCTTTAATCTTTGGCCGACCTGTTTCGCTGATGTCATTTGTTGTGCCAGAAACCCGAGTGGATTTGTCAGCGTGATAAAACACAAATGTAGCCGTGTAGCCCCGTGCAACGCTGGGCCTCCGCGGACTTAAAAACGGAGTCACCGGCCGTATATAATGCTCACGTCTGGATAAGCTCAAGCTCTTGTGCCTTTTGCTGCATATGGAAAGAATCGGGCTGCGCTTTCTCAACGTTATCTCACAATCTTTTCTCTTTACCCCAGTTATTTAGAGTCATAGCCGCTTTGATCACGTCTTTTTAATTAAATATGTGATTTATTTACTCCCTTCTTTATCCAAACCATGCAAAAGTCCAGCCGTAAAGACTAATGAGAAAAAAACACGAGCCTGCGATATAGCTCTGAGCATAGACTAAACATAAGCTAACTGTTGGAGCTTGTAAATATTATGGCACCGTCGGAGCAAAACAGTTTTGTACAGTGTAAAAAAAAAAGGGCAGAGATGGATGTATTAATGCTAAATACATCAGCAGTGGGAAATGGAAAGTGTTTACAGTGGAACAAATGGAAATCAGATGGCGTTTGCGATAGTCATCTAATAAGAGAGGATATTGAAAACGGGAGATTGGGACCAAAATGCAAAGGGTCAAAACAGGCAGAGTGTGGTCAGAAGACGTTTAAGGACAGTAACAGTGTGAATATTGGGTGTTTTTATAGATATAATACACTTCAAATGACCCAAATTTCCCCCCCCAAAAAGTTGTTTTGCTGAGATGGAAGAAAAGGAGCGGTAACACTTTGAATCCAGGGTAAGCTTTCCTATGAGAGATGAAAAATAGCACAGTTGTATGTTGCTAGTAACACTTCAAATGCATCTTTTGAGCGATGAAAAGTCCCCAAAATCGCCCTCGAACGGAAGCTGAAACTCATCAAACATGCAGAAACACACAAATGAAACAAAAAGTCTACTGTTCTCTGTCATTTGTCTGCCGTAACAAAAAACAGCCACAGAAAAATCATCTTTGTTAATTGTTTTAGTAACCAAATTGCCACGTTTTCTCACAATGTTCACATTTTAGTCATTTTGGTTGGCTTTTTCCCGGGTTTACCTTGGAGGATTTGATGACCCGATTGTTGCCTGGATAACAGAAAATAAGATAAATCCCCTAAATCGTGACACTGGACCAGAGCCTCCAGTTCTGTATGGGGTCCACATGTGTTACAGTGTTGGCTGCCCAGCACATGGTCCGGTGTTTCCCTCTCGTCCCGTGTTTATTATTGCTTTGGTTTAAGTCGTCTGTCAGCAGAAAACTCTTCGACAATTGTACAAATACAAGCCAGATCTATTATGTTCTCTTCACAAAAGGAGAGTCGACGGCCACATACGCTAAGAAAATGTGTGTCGTGCCAAGAACAAAGACTTATTGATCCTCTAGTTCAAGGGTACATGCTCGCTTTAAAAAATAATAACCGTGTGAATCGTAGGCAGCAAGAGTTATTAACTTGAGTTCAATTTATGCTCCAAAATAGTGAAATTACATCTAAGGTCTTGGATCTGCCCTTTTCAGCATTCTTAATTATTCTTAATTAAGTCTTTGTTCATGCTTTTGTCTGCTTTTATTTTAACTAGTAAAACATATTTTATATATGCCAAGTTTATTTCGAGTTTTTATTTGGCAATTATCACTTATTGTTCATATTGCACATTATTGCTGAAGAAAGTTCTTTGTGAATGTTATTCACTGACAATGGCAATAAAAGTTGTTCTGCTTTTGATTAATTAAGGCTATTAAAAGTGTTTAAGCTGGGGTAAGGAGTACGTTTTGTGTTTTCCTCCAAAGAGTATCTTGTAAAAGCAGCAGTTGGTGACAAAAAAACACTACAGGCTGTCTGCAGCTAATCTGAAGTATTTTATGTCTTTTCAACCCGGAAATGTGAGCAGCGCTCTAAATGGCTGTGCTCGGGTGCAACACCCCAGTTTCACTTCGTCTGAAAAAAGCTGTTAAAAACTGAACACAAGCCAATTAATACATGTGAATAATAACAATGTGCCAAAGGTTTTGTGAGCTGGGACAAATTACACAGATTTAAAGACCTACTTCCAGTTTTACGGTGTGAAAATCAGGTCCCCAACTTTAAAAGTGTATTCTTATTCTATATACTCTTTTACTTTACTTTTAATCTCACATTGGTGCATTGTATTTGATCTGAGTAGCTAAAGTTATGTTACTTAACACCTGAGCTTGACTGAACCCCCACTTAGACTGGTTTTGTGATGGTGTGCACCAGTGGGAGCTTTACAGTGACATGCAGAGTGGAACTACATGATGTAGAAAGGGCCAGCAGCACTAAACGATGTGTCCCGGGATTTTGTAGTCAGTGATCTGAAATCTGAGAGGAAAATACTGTGATAAAATGTAAATATATGATTATATTTCTGTGATGTATTTTATCTGCATAATGGTGATATGACGATATTTGTATATTATCTGCATCATTAGTCTAAGAGAAAAACGGCATGTGAAAAACTGCATTTGTGAAAGTGTCGTAAAGATGGAGCAAAGGAATGTTTACCTCAGGGGAGTTAGGTAAACATTCCCCACTCTTATCTCTAAGGAAGAAAGACAGTTGTAAAACAAGTGATGTGAAGTTAACCAATGAGAATGTGACCTGCCTATTCCATAATGTGAAATAAAACCAACCTGCAAGAGAAAAAACGTGTGAGACCAAGGAGGGTCGCCAGGCTATTTACGCCAGCCTGGCGACCCAGCCCGAGGTTTTTCCCTTGCAAGCGACACAAAGAGTCTGACGTTTCTGTATCGTTTCATATTCTAAGTTGAATTGTGTTCTCTGTGTGTTAAGGAATAGCATTGGTTTATGTCTAATGTCTCGACAAATACACAACTTAATCTGGTCCTTTTGATCAGCTGTGAGTGAGAGAGCGTCGGGAAATGGATTCAAGATTAAGAAACAAAAGTAGAGCTCCTAAATTATAGTTTGAAATGATTTTATCAGGAAAACATATTTGTATTTTTAAGACACTTTCACAGGACCAGGTCGGTGTATATGGTTAATTTGCCAGAGAAAGATCAGTGTTATGTGCCATGAGGTCCAGGCACAATAACTCAAAGACGTTAGACCGGATGTAGAATAAGAATGGTAACATGGTGAGGAGTTCAAAAAATGTAAATAACAATAATGATAATATGCTAAAGACTTAAACAGGAACAAAAATTAAAGCATTAAGTATAAGATTGACAAAGGCTGCTGCAGCAAAGACCCACTGGCCTCTGATCGTGCCTCGGCTGCTGCCTTTTATCCCCATGTGATTACCAGATTACCATCTGATTACCAACTGATTGCCAGATTACTCTCTGATTACCAGATGATTACCAGTTGATTTCCAGATTACCAGTTGGGCCGGTGGGACTGTATCTGGTGAAAGGTGATTGAACATCAAAACAAGAAGAAGCTCTTCCTGGATCAACCCTAAAGATGTCAAAAGGTGGAACAGAATATTTTGTGATCTCAAGTGAGCCCACAAAACAGTTTTGACTGAAACACCATCTTTATTTAGTCCCAGAACCTTTAAGTCAAGTCTGTTTCACACCAAAACGTTTAATATTACTGTTATGATGGTAGAGAATTATGGTAATCTGGACCAATATTACTTAAAGAAGCCAGGACCACTGATTTAGCAGAATAGTAGGTCTTTAAAGTCATTTTTCAAAAGTGATTTAGCAGGAGCTGTAAAAATGGTTCAGTGTTTCATGGTAATTACAGCAGACACTGAAAATAGAATGATACCAGAGAGGATTCACAGCATTTACAAAATGGGCCATGTCGGTGCCATGTTAATTATGCAACAGTGTATGCCCTTTAGTTTAGATTTGTTGCCACTGAAACTGTCCCTAATGACTGGAAAATAAATATATGTTGTGAGCTATTTACAATGTGGGCCAAGTGTGTGATCCTCGTTGTGCAGTTGTGCTATACATTACCCTGTGGTGTGTGTTCAGTGTCTGCATACACGCGGGACAGCAGCGGAGCCAGTGTCCGAGCAGCGCGTGGAGACGGGAGGTCAGAGAGAGGGTGTTATATTTAAGCTCTTGTCAGCGGGTTTTCTTGGTGACACGTCCCGAGGCGGCGGTGTCACTGCCCCTAATGAGTCCACAGTCATCCCGGGACAAGTTCACACGCTCCGGTCCAAACAGTGACAAAGAGGAGGCTCTGACCCTCCTCAGCTGTCCCTCACGGGGGCACGAGCAGATGTAAGGAAGAGGGGATGTCTTTTTTAGCATAAGGCATAGAATATTGTGCCTGGACAAATGTGAGGAAATGTGTCCTCTGCATTATCTGGGGCGGCCTATCAGCAGCACTGCCTTTTCTTCAGAGTTTGCAAAGCAGCACCTCTGGAGCTGGAGGATGAACCTATTGTTCATTTACCTTTTCTGGATATATTATCGCTTCCCCTTGAATGTTTCACAGTATGGCATTAAACAAAGCTATGTTAATTTATGGGTGTTTTTAGGCGTCATGGGTTCGACTCCCGGCCTCGGCCTTTTGCAAAATGTCTATACCAGGGGTGTCCAAACTATGGCCCAGGGGCAAAATGCGGATCTAAAACTATTTTTCGACCTACCTCATGATGATTTTACCCAAATAAATTTGAAATATTCTACTCAGAAAACCTTATTATCAAGCATGTGTTGACATTATGGATCCAAGCATGAATAAAGATGGTCGCTCAGTCAAACCTTTGCAGAACGTACACATTTTGAAGGGTTTCCTGTTTTGACCTCCAGTCTCTGGCTTTCCACCCCAGTCTATACCCTCTTGTATAAAAAAAACATGTATTCTTATTTTAACCGGGGCCCCCTTTCCACAGATCTGACTTGGCCTGCTGGCAACACCATGCTTGTTTCATATACGTTTAATAGTTGTGTCCATGTCAATCCCTAGTCTCCTCTTTTAACTTGTTTAATTACCAAAACACGCCCAACTCACCCTGTAACTGAACCACTATAATACCAACAACACATCATCACCAGTGTCCTGAAAATGCTTTATTGAAACATGAGTCACTGCCGGAATGACATTTGAGTTTACCAACACCCAAGAAGACATGATTCCTTGGTATTATTTAGCTGCAGACTGGGTGACTCAGCTGTACGGTCCGAGCTGCCTGAACCACGGTGACAAAACCTCCCCAGATGTGCTTTAACACAACTTTTATGATGGGAAGTCAGACAGCATCAATGCCTGTTTCTTACTTTATAGAAATATCCAAGACTTCACTGTCTCTGGGGCAAAGATGCTCAGTGCAAATGTGTTTTTTAGAGCTAGAATTGTCAAAAAAATCAAAACATTCAGATAATTATTGAAACAAAAACATAACAACTAGATACAGATTCAAACATAAAATTGGACATGTTCTGAATAGTGCATGGAGCTATATCAGAACTAAAAGGTTATTGTTGTGTGTGTTTTTATTATCAGTGTGGTTTCAGAATTGGAACTGCATGTCAAGCCTTTTTTGTTTTATTATCAAAATTGAGTTTCAAACATTCCTGATTCCTGAAATAATACTAGTCTGCTTTAGCGGTCGAGATTATCCTCCGCTAGAAAGGCTGTCTGCCTCCGTTTCTCAAACACTGAAGGCAAACAAACACCCAAATCTTGTCACTTTCTGTCAGACCGAAATGTGCGCGGACACAAATGACTTAACTAAACAACTGAAGGACAGACGGAAAAAGTTGATGTCAATATGTTAGCCGTGTCTGCGCAAACAACTAAAACAACTGTGAGGAAGTGCTGATGGATGTTCTGCGCTCTGGGTAATGCGCGGCCTGCTGTCTCGAGTGGGTTCCGCCGCCGCGCTGATGTCATTCTGTAAATAGTAAATTATGGTTTGGCAAAGAGCGTCAGACTGTTCATTTTGAATTTGGCGACATCTGGTTGGGTCTCGAGTCGGAGGCGTCGCGCTCGTTTGTGATCTCGGGTAAAGCGACGCTACAGACGGGAACGAGGGGGGGAAAAAAGACAAATACAGAGACGGTCGCGCCGTATGCCCATCCACGAGAGGGTCTGAAGTTCAAACGCTGCTGAGATTGTTGCTGTGCCTCTTAGCAAGACGCTTTACCCAGTCGAAACACAAACACCGACTGCATAAGTACAAGAGTTTGAATAGAGCAACATGTGCAAAAAAATGGTAAGATTGCAAAAAAAAAAAAAAAAAACTTAATAATAACTACAGCTTAATTAACCCTAAATAAAGCATGAACAAAGGCCTAAAGTGCATAGGCAAGAGCAAGGAATAGTACCTATATAGTAAATATTTATTACAGTTTTACATCAGTCAAGTTGCAGTTTTTCAAATAAAAGTTAAATAAAAAATAGCAGTAGTAGAGCTGAGTTTATGTCACTAATACAAGCGACTGCGATGATGTCACGTCCGCTGCGGTTGGAAGAAAACGACACCATGAACGGAGCAATGCTAAAGTGGAGCTACTAAACTGTCAAATGACCAGATTTGAGGTCATTATCTAAAAAAATTTTGAAAGCTGCGTTAAATGTTGGAGTCATAAATGGCCTATCTTTTTTGGCCCAGTTCCAGAGACAAAGTGGAAGAAACATGCTCTTATATTATATAGTATATAGTATATAAAACAAAGTCGGCTGTACTCACTGTCTGCCTACAGGGGGCGCACTCTTGTATAAACGACATTCAGTCCAAATTGCAGAGACACAACGGAAACTATTTTCTAACAGTTTAAACAATAATTTATCCAAATAAAGATGTTATCGTATACTATTATTTGTCAAATCATAACTATTATGAAATGTATATGTATTTTGGCACTTTGTTTACAGTATGGTTGCTAGGTAGCAGTTGTGAAATTAACTTTACATTTTTCAAATCTGCTGCTCATGTCCAACCAGAAAGTAATATTATAAATGTCATTAAAATTGTCAAAAACATTTTTACCAACTCATAACTACGTACCAATCTTATTATTACCTTAGAAACTACTTCATTAAGGATTTAGGGTTAGAGTATCAAGTAAGTCAGAGTGAATCATTCTTAACAAACTAAGTCTTTGTTCATGTTTTGGTGTAGGTATTATTAACTGTTCCCTACAAATAATAAAACTCATTCAACTGATTATTTGCTCCAATACGGGGAGAAAAAAAATCAGTTTTGGTTTCATTACACGTTTGACAAATGTAAAAAGTGCCAAAAACCACAGGTCTGTAACTGAATACGTGGCTGACAAACAAACCCCAAAATGTTACAGTCTTTTTGGGACATTGCACAGGTTCTCAAGACAAGGAGACGTGTAAAATCGCTAAAGTACACAAGCAAAGCTAATCCAAATTTAGTTTAGTGACGCCAGCGCTCATGTCCCGAAATGACAGATGATGAAGCGGCGCAGACACTGTCATTACAGGAAAGAGTCACCAACTTTTCTGTGATTTTCTCAAACTCAACTACGGTAAAAATAGCGCGTCGCATGAGTTGGCGTCCTGTAAATTGATAAGTATTCCAGTTCAGACAATAATCCAACTTTTTTTTACTTTTACAGTATCATATAAGTAACTGTAATGTAAAAAAGAATCATTTCAAGATTAAATCGAGGCAATAAACCACATCTCCGACATATTTTAATACATAAGCATATTCAAATGTCGATTGCCTGTTCCACCATAAATCATTTTGAATTCATTTATAAAGGATCTTGATGAAAGGGGAATAAAAGGTGTTTTGTTCCGAGTTTGGCAGGTTAAACATATTTTAAAGGGTTAGATTTTTAGATAAAATTAGTACTTTCCAGACTTAACATGATCAGCTGCCATATGAAAGACACAAGCACAAGCTGGACAAGACTCTGAAAACCCAAAGAAAGGGCCGGATCTCTATTTTGAACGAAAATTTAAACGTAGCCATACATCATTTTTAAATCTTTTTTAAACTTTGAACAAACCAACATTGCATTTGTTTTCCCTCCTACACTGTCTGAATGCAGAAGGTTCTGGACTCGCGACGGTCCAATCAAAGCCGCTAATTTGTGTCACGTGTCTCTCAAATGTTCTGGTATCACTCTGAACAAAGTATGTAACTGATTTTACACCACATTTACAGAGTTTAGCGCTTCACTCGTTGATTCTGCTTAAATCCGCTCTGCTTCTGTGTCCTCTGTGTCATTTCTTTCCCCTTTTTTACTCGTAACCCATCCTCCATGTTTGGTCAGACACAAGCCCTTCACTGGCCGCCGGTCTCCCACCGGATACAGTTTCAAATTCTAGTCCTGACTTTCAGAGCTTTGCATGGTCAGGTGCCTTTGTACATGAGCGATCTGATCACACCTCACACTCGCCCTCGCTCACTGAGGTCTTTGGATCAGAAACTGTTGTTGGTTCCTCGCACTCGTTTTGGGACCAGAGGAGACAGATCCTTCCAGGCTGTTGCCCCCAGAATCTGGAATGACCCTCCGTTCTCCCTACGGTCACTGGACTCAGTTGGTGCTTTTAAGGGTCAGCTTAAAACCCTTTTTATTTAGTCGGGCCTTTTAATTGCATTTGCTTTAGGGACTGATTTGACTGTATATTGTTATATGTGTATCGCTCACTGTAAGTTTTTCTGTGTTTCTATTGTTTTATTCTGTGTTTTTGTGAAGCACTTTGTGACTTCTGTCTGTGAAAGGTGCTATACAAATAAAATGTACTTACTTCCTTACTTACTTCCTTACTTACTTACTTACTTACTTACTTACTTACTTACAAGCGGACCATGTGTTTCTCTGATTGGTTCATCCGCCTGTCAATCACGTAATTTGAACTCAGAGATACAGGATTATGATTCCAGATTAAAACAAGTATTACTCAAAGTGTGCAGTCTTGTTCAAATACACGATCACAGATGGAAAAGTATATGAAGTATTTGTTTTACAATTATCCATGCTCTACAACTTTAAGTATAAATCAGTGCTGCTGACAGCTATTGGGAAAACATATTGAGTCATTTGAACTATTGCTGTACAAATTAAACTAGATATTGACACAAATGAGTGAAATTAGACAAAAGAGCAATAAATAACCCGGTACACGTCGACATTTTGTACATAGCTCGAAGCACCGGCAGCCAGCTAAGAACAATATGGTGAAAATCAATACAGGCCTATTACCTTGACAATCTTCTGGGCACGGCGTTTGAATCTGAATGATTGAAAACAGATAGACAATCATAGACAACATCACAGACGACACGCACGGATCCTCATTATCCCCTTTTTGGAGACGCGCGACCGAACAAAAAAACACAACCACACGACAGTTTGAGACGGGCGAGTTGGCGGATGCACAGACAGCGAGCTATAGGGCACACTTGAAACAATTCAATAAAGAGCCAAGTGGAGCGAGACACGTTTATTGGCTGGATTAGATGCTACCTCGGGCTACGGCGGCTAAAAATAAACACTTATCGTTATAATTAAAGGGACACTATAATGATGTTTTTTCCAATGGTGCGCACCGCAATCTGGAGGAATTGTAAAAAGTAAAAGCAAAACCCAGAACTTGGTTAAATGGGATGAATAAATGAATAGTTATTACAATAATTATACTTTTTTAAATTTGGATTTGAGTGGAAGTTTGAAAATGCAGAAGCTTGTTGAGGCGGGACATCGGTGTCAAAACAAAGAGGAAAGACATGAACTGAGTAACTGAAGGATGATTTTAGATTCATCTAATTGTCAAACCACCATTTATTTTGTCCCACAGAGATTGTTTGTAAAAAATGTATAATCAGAACAAAATGCAAGATAACAATGTAATAACAGATGTTCACACTGTATATTATTCTAGAGCAGTGTACAACTAGATAATTTGCAACGGCTGAAGCCATTGCTAGAGTGTCTGCGTCCCTCCTCCTCCCTCCCTTCCTCCCCCTTTCTCTCTCTCTCTCTCGCTCGACTGGCTCCGTCACAAAATTCTAGAATAAAGAATAAAGCCTAAAGAATTCCGCAGACACTCATAATGCCCAAATTCATTTAAATGGGGAAAAAGTACTAATACTTTTGAAAACTCTGCAAAAAGTACAAGTTGTTCAAATGTCAAAAGTAATAGCACACGTACTACTGTGAAAGCGATCATAATGAGGTATATAACTTGTTGAAATCGGTTGAAGCGTTAAGGAGTTGAAACTGGCTAAATGGAAAATCATGGAAAATATAATAATAAACATCACGCAGACACTCAACTAAATACAGGATTTGACTTTCTGAGTACCAACAGATTTAAATCAGGACATTTTCGAGGCTAAATTGGGGCTAAACTAGGTTTTAATTAAGAATCTACCACTGTCACAATAGTTGTGACTAAGAAATTACTGAAGGAAAAGCAAAAAATGTGAAATAAATGTACTAAAAATGACAAAAACTGAAGAGGTGTCTGCAAACCAAGGCTGTTCCTGAGCATGTTTTTTACTCTCAAACATCACTCAAGCCAAATAACCCTGATATTTGGGCAGTTGACACGATGCTGTATCTATAAAACAGCTTTTCCATGACTTTTCACACTTATAACGGGGCAGAAACGATTATTAATCTAAAAACAGAATGCTTAAAATCAAGTGCAAACTGATTTAATGTTGATGATTTGTGTAGCTAATGTATGTTTCCTTTGGGGATTCATTTTATTTTATTTTTTTTACAATAGTAACTAGAACCAATATGGCAGGTGGCGTTTTTGTCACATGTCTGCCAAAAAAAAGAGAGATAAATATTGAAGTTTAGTTTCTTTGTTGCTCCCCCTGATTTTCACACCATCACAGACTTTGGCAAAACACACCGTATCGTTTTGTTCCATGGTTTTATACTGTTTTTATCCCATTGTAATTGTGTTATCAAGTGTCATAAAGGGAGCTATAAATACATTTTGATTGACGGATCATTATTACATCAGTTATGGATTATTCATTAGGCGTGTAGCTTGAATATTGCAGCGGCTTTCAGTTGGTTGAAACAGCGCTCTATTCTTGCATTTGTTTTTTACCCAATTGACCCACACCCTCTGTATAATCTCAGCCTGTCAGTGAAAAGAAACATACATATACACATTACACAACCGATCTGACCAAGTTTAGTTTAGCGACGCCAGCGCAGATGTCCCAAAATGACAGATTAGGAACCGACGCAGTCATACTTTATTACAGGAAAGAGTCGCCACCTTTTTTTATGTCCAACTCCAACTGAAAATGGAGCTCATGCACGAGTTGGTAGCTTCCAAATGTGTTAATCAGTTTTGTAAGAATCTGGCAAGCTGTATTCCTAGATAACATATGCGTATTAAAATCACCCGTGTGCAAATGCGTTGGAGGCGATTCAATGTCGTGTACGTCGTCCTTCGCAAACTCAATAATGAAACGCGATATTACATCATTTACGTTACACTTTTCTGCAATTAACACGTTGTAAATGTATCGACTCAGGTGAGCGATAAGAGCTTCATTGGGTTTAATTGGATTTTAATTGTATTGTGCCGTGTTCATTAGATGCATGTGAAGTTAATAGATGCAAATGTGTGAATTATGAAATGAAGGAAATCAATAAGCCACTAAACCTGCATTAAAGGTGCATTGTGTATCAGGAAAGTGAGAGGTCAGATTGAAGTGAAAGCAATAACAACACCAGTAATTGGAAAAACATTTTAAAAAAAGGATAGTAATAACCTTTCTGGACCAGAAAACTTACATAGTGCACCTTTAAACTATATTGTAATATGTAAATCTTGGGCAAATTGTGCTTTTGCTATTTAAAATAATTGAAGGATTAATTATGATTCTTTCAGAGGAGATTAGTACATCTGTGTGATTTAAATTACCCAACAACATTTATGTTTTTTTTATTCTGTGTGTGCGTTTGAACGGGATGCACTTGTTTTTTACGAACTAGAACATTGAAATATGACAAAAAACTTAGAATTCCTTCATGTCGCTAGCATTTCTTCCATTGTAAGTATGTTTTCAGTGTTTGGTGCCTCTCCCTTGTGATCCTTTCACGCCAATACAGCCAGTGGAGGTAAACTTTGCACCAAAAGCCCCCAAACTTTCCCAAAGAGCTGCTAGGTCCTCTCTTGTCACCACAATGGGGATATACCACCGGATCACGTTTATTATCGCAATTTGCTTTAGGTTTTATCGCAGAAAAAACTCATTTGGATTGGAGAATGGTCCAAGGTAATTTAATAGTAATAATTTAGTTCAAATGTGGACGGAAAATGGACAATTTGAATCGATTCACATTTAGTTTACGGACTAAAAACCGGCCAATTCAAGTTTTGGGAATAATAGTTTGTAAACTTCATGGGATTTTTACAGACATTTGAAACACAGTCGTCACTAATTATTGAGCTCTAAACTTTCAATCTCGAAACCTTCTGAAACTATTACATGCGCGTTGTTGTAGTTCGATTTCGCATTGTGTATTTTCGTCAACTTGCCTTTCTCTTTCCATCTACTGTAAGACAAACTGACTTGGTTCAGGTGATGCCCATTACAGGCCATGTTTCTGAGTTGTTATGGAGCGCCGCGACGACTGATGCAATGGCTGAACAAATGGAAAGCACAGAGTGAAGCAGAAACACGCCGCTGCAGCCGAGGAAGAACAACCGTCCAAGCTCTGGATTGTATCCCCGTTTTAGCACAAAGAACCCGAGCTATTTTTTTGATTAAGGAGTTGTGATGGACTGGAGATTCACTGTCCATGGGTCAGTGTGGCTTGTCTGGCCAGAAGGAGGACAAACACTGCCAATCTGAATGGGAAAAGTCTGATTTTGTGATATAAATAATGGATTTTCCCTCTGCTAGCACGCATGGCTTTGCATTTGTTAGAAACTTGGTTAAATATATGCTTTTAGGAAGTGTTATTGAGCATGTCTCCGCCAGCAAACCAATCAGGGCTTCAGAGTTTAGAGAAAAAAGGCACATTTGGTTTGAAGTTATGAATAAATGTGCATTGACTTTACAGAACCTCCAATTTTAATAATACAAACATGTGGAGAGTATAATTCTTTGCTTTTTATATTCACACTGGAACATAATAAATATAAAACATAAATATGTATTATGCATGTGCTTTTCATCAATAAACCAGCAGGTCTTTATCGAGGTTAGACAACAAAACAAGTTCATAATTGCAAACAAAACAAAAGTGTGAAAGAAAGTGAAGTGTTTAAAGATTTAAAGATGGGATTTTCATGATTGTTGACCTGCGTCGCTTCCTTTAGTCCAACATTTAAGGCTTCTGTCAAACTCTTGTTGGATTATTCTCAATGACCACCAAAATACTCCAGAGGCCAATACCCCAATGTTGACCCCTTTGTTGACCCCTGTCAGCGCTGTCCTGTTTAATGATAAAGAGACTTTCACCTTTAACGTTTGGTTTCTTGGAAGATTATGCGTTGTGATTGTTGTTATCATCAACTTTTTTTGGTTATGGGCTATTTAAAGTAGTCTTACATGCACACTTTATGTCAGAAAGCTATTATAGTCGTCACAGAATTGCTAAAATTACATAGAAATAGAAATAAAAAACTAAAAGAAGCATATAGCAATGGCAGTTTTATTTTGCGTAAAGCATGTGATGTCAGGACTTAATGTGAACCAGTAGTGTTGCCATACAATTTACAGGAAAAAGAATCATGAGGCTGTCATGTCTCACAGCTAAAGGACGGAAAATAATACAATATTAATGCACTTACAAGTCAGCAGCTAGTTTATTTGACAGATTGTAAACAGTCCAATGAAGTTTGACTGACATGGGCAAAAACAGAATAAATGGAGTCTATGTCAGAGATGGAGAACGCCTGTGGTCACGCTTTGGGCAAACAATACTGTGACATGTGACAGCATTTCATATAATAATAAAAAGGTAATGTCTTAAATGCTGTTTAAAACACACTCATCTGTCTCAAATCTGTCTCAAGACACGGACTCCAGTCTCTATTTTAATGATTTGAGACTTGATAAACTGGACTAAGACTTGGGACTCGACTTGGAGCCCTGTGACCTCAAAGATAGACATATTTATTTTATAAGAATAAACTGAAACATGCCCCTCACACTTCTCTATTTGTTATTATGACTGTTTAAAGTAGAACAAATTCTACAAATTGCAAAAATAGCAGCTGTATTTGGTCATTTGGTATCTTGACTTGACAGGACTTGAAACTCAAGGAGGAGGACTTGACCTTGACTCAAAGCAGAGGACTTGACCTTGACTCAAAGCAGATGACTTGACCTTGACTCAAAGCAGATGACTTGACCTTGACTCAAAGCAGATGACTTGACCTTGACTCAAAGCAGATGACTTGACCTTGACTCAAAGCAGAGGACTTGACCTTGACTCAAAGCAGAGGACTTGACCTTGACTCAAAGCAGAGGACTTGACCTTGACTCAAAGCAGATGACTTGACCTTGACTCAAAGCAGAGGACTTGACCTTGACTCAAAGCAGAGGACTTGACCTTGACTCAAAGCGGAGAACTTGACCTTGACTCAAAGCAGAGGACTTGACCTTGACTCAAAGCAGAGGACTTGACCTTGACTCAAAGCAGATGACTTGACCTTGACTCAAAGCAGAGGACTTGACCTTGACTCAAAGCGGAGAACTTGACCTTGACTCAAAGCAGAGGACTTGACCTTGACTCAAAGCAGAGGACTTGACCTTGACTCAAAGCAGATGACTTGACCTTGACTCAAAGCAGAGGACTTGACCTTGACTCAAAGCAGAGGACTTGACCTTGACTCAAAGCAGAGGACTTGACCTTGACTCAAAGCAGAGGACTTGACCTTGACTCAAAGCAGAGGACTTGACCTTGACTCAAAGCAGAGGACTTGACCTTGACTCAAAGCAGAGGACTTGACCTTGACTCAAAGCGGAGGACTTGACCTTGACTCAAAGCGGAGAACTTGACCTTGACTCAAAGCAGAGGACTTGACCTTGACTCAAAGCAGAGGACTTGACCTTGACTTGGACTTGCCTGTGTCTGACTTGGGACTTGACACTGACTTGACATTTACCTAAAACTTAAAACAAGAACTGCTTTTTACTTTCCATCTCTACTGCTGCAGCAAAACCACCAGCCAACTCAGCCTCTCTCCTTTATGCATCCTCTTTATCATAGCATTATGAATCTATTAAGTATTAACTCTTTATTTATGTATTCATTCTTTATTGGAACAGTTGCATTTCACAATCGTTGACACAGTCGTCTGTAAAAAGACAACAGAAGATAATGCCCAAAAAGCTTATTATTGCCTACACCATGTTTATGTATGCATGTATTTTCTTATTGTTTTGTACATTATTAATCATATGCTCTAATGGAGGATGCCGTTTTAACAGCTTCCCCCAATGTCAGGTTGACAACAAATTACAATAAAATGTTATCACTCTCCAATAAATATTTCACTATTGTCCCAGTAGACTTGATATAATTTGCATCTATAGCAGCCGGCGTGCAGTGCATCAGTAAACACTCCCTCAGGCGTGTGTGAGCGTTCAGTGTTCTTGCCTGACCCTGAAGATGAACCTCAAATGCCCTCAAATGTAACTCTTATATATAACTAGATTTAGTTAGTTATTACCGCATAAGAACTTCTGCCGCTTGTGTCTGTAAAGCTGTAAAGCATATTAACCACTGAAGCCCCATCTGCCCGTGATACGCTCTGTCTAGAAATAGTGCTTAATTAACCTAATATATGTACAAGTATGGCACTTGACCAAAAAGGGAGCAAAAGAAGACTTTTAGAGACACATGTAGGGTTTGAAAATGTCATGTAGGCACTTTTCAAAAACAAAAACCCATAAATCTGTGGCTTGTTAGTGAAACGTCATATAAGAGAGCTTATCCGTTCTGCAGTTTTAAACAGAAAGTCAATGGATTTGTTTCTATTGAGCTGTTTTAGATATATATTTATATATTGTAGTTTACAATGAACAAAATACAAAACAATGATCTGGTTATGTTAGTGATATGATAATTCAATACTGACTACATGGAAAAAAGCATAATGTTCACTTTTATGTACTACTATTCATGGTACTTTCATAACAAAATGAGCAAATGTTGAAACTGCCCCGTCTCAGACAGAACTGGCTAAATCACACACAAAAAATCTGCATTTTCTTTTTCTTTCTGTTCAGTTTTTCAAAATGTTAGAACATAGAACACATAACAAGACACAGAGATATACAAACATAGTCATCATCATCTGGTGTAAGTGTCCCAATTAGCCCAAAGTATTTCAAATGTGTTCATTAATTTAGCTAGTAGCTGCCTCCTAAAATATGTTTTAAAGTAGATTGATTTGTGCAAAATGTTCATGTGATAAACAAGTCAAAAACTCTCCAATTGGCGGCGCTCAGGCCAACTTCTGGAATATGGTGAATCTAATCTGTGTTTTGTCATCCGAAACCTTAATGTAGAACGAATTCAATGTACTTTTGAACCACTTTTTGATGCATTTACCCTCATCTGACCCGAGCAGCGTGACCCCACACAAGTAACTATTGCATTGCTTTGCTCTAGTGGCCTTTCTAATCAGTTGACCTCACAAAGGGTCAGAGAGGCTGCGTTAAAGCTGTGAGGCTCATGGGAAATACAAGAATGTGTATCAAGACTGTGTAACTTATGCTATGACAGTGATTAGCTGTACAAGTTACCGTATTTTCTGGACTATAAGTCGCACCTTTTTTCATACTTCGGCCGGGGTGCGACTTATATTTATATTTATACTGATATGCTTATACTTATATGCTTATACTTATACTCCGGAGCGACTTATATGTGATATTCTTTGTTATTTTCACACTTGCAACCTTATTTCATACTCAACATACCCAACTTATATGTGTGTTTTTTTTTCTTCTCTATTATGCATTTTTGGGCTGCTGCGATTTATACTCCGGTGCGACTTATAGTCCAGAAAATACGGTATTTATTGAATGTATTTTTCTGCTCATCTCATTGTTTGTTTAGACAATACGAGTTCTTTTTTGTCTTGGGTGGGCGATCACCTAAAGCGGCAATTATTATTCATCCATCTTTTTCTGCAAAAAGTCAGTTGAAATGACTTGAATTTCCTTTTCAAATTTCAGACAGCGTGACACCCACAAACGTAATAATCTCCGTAAACATATCGAACCCACGAACATAATAACTTTTTCTCACCACAAACGTTTCAACAAACAACAAACTTCCCTTGGTATTTTTGCTTTATTTTGTTTGCAGCGTTTGTTGTATCTGAAATTGTAAAAGGAATTTTCAATCTTTCGATCGTTTGCAAACCACGGCAGACCCCCAGACCGTCGGGCACATACTGTATTTCTTATCAAACATATGTGCAAACTAAAAATCAGTTTATAAATCAAGTCCGAACGGGGTGCAGCTTATATAATGTATGAACCAGGAAGCACAGGCGATAAGTGATTGGCACTGAGCTAACAGGCTGAAATTACATCAAGATTTGCGGTGCGTGGAGACAGCTGATCGTCTTTCTCATCATTTGTTCACTTGTGTCTGTCAAAAAGGCCATACATTTTACAGGAGACACGTCTATTGACTCAAATTGGCCATAATTAGGTGGCAATTCGAGTCTCACTGACTGTATAGAAGCCAGAGAACCCACTTTGTACTAATTGTACTTTGCGGATGCACTTTGCAGACTTGCATTTCAATTATTTCTACAATGTAAAGGGGATATTGAATCATAACTTTTCCACAGCGGCATAAATAGAAAGGCAGTTATCACAATTACGCTTCATCTTTTAGAAGTGCTCGTTGCAAGAGAATTGCGAAATGTTAGTTGGGTTTTGGGATCAGAAAATGTAAATTTAGTACAACGTTACCCCATTTTCCCCACGTTTTTCCCTCAGTAAAAAGCTCTCACAAACTCAAAAGATCAGAAATAGAGGAGCTCATCATGTATCATTTAGAACAATTTCCAAACAGCACTCACCTCAAATTAACTGTATTTTGTGCTTCGACTCAGTGATGCAGCAGAAATCTATGATGTTTTTCAGTCCATTATGTTTTTAGCTTCTTTTTTTTAAGTTCTTTTTTAAGCAGCATGTTTATTTGATACAAACGGACAACATGTTCATAAAGTATGTATTCTAGGGCTCGACCGATAATATATACAGTACCAATATACAGTATGTATAAGGACGTTGGAGGTGTCATAGCCAATATACTGTAACTGCTTATATATTTAAAGTAAAATAAATAGTTTACTGGCAGCTGATTATAAAAAGTGTGTCAGGTTCTACTCATTTTAAATTGAGTTTATTAAGGCGACATTTATTGTTATTCTGTCTCTTAACAGTGAAAGTTTGTTTGCACAACATCCTTTTTGATTGACTTAAACTGTTGCACTGAGCATAATTAACGTGTGTATGTGTGTGCTAAATATTCGGGCATTAATCTGGCTGTTTTGGCAAATAATAAGATAGAATGCTAATTATAATGGCTAAAGAAGATGTAATATTATTTGGAGGAACACTTTAACTGTTTTGTTATTTAATTTCCATTCTTTTACCTTATTTTTGAACTTTTTCAGACTACGTTCCCCTCTCCGTCTCCAGCGAGAGCAGAAACAACAGCTGAGAATTCACAAAGACAGACCAGATGCCAACTGCACCCCGGCTTTAGGAAATTAATTCATTCCCCGAGGATGTATCAGGTAACGTTGTGTTCAACAGCTCAGTGGGAGCGATCACTGACACACAATACACTACACGCCAAGACAACCCACCTGTGCCTCCCCGTATCACATCCACACCACAGTCGCTCCATTAACACACTCTGCGTCCGGATGGAAGCATCACATCCTGACAGGATTAGGGCCAAAAGCAAGCCAGATCAGTCAGATGTAACTCTACGTAGCAATAAGCGTATACATATTTATCATAATCCAGTGCGTGGTTTAGGATGATGTTCAGCAGAGATGGAGGATAGTCTGTTCTCAAGTAAAACGTGCTCTTCAAATGATAGCGTTATTATTATTATTGTCTTAATTCGATTTAAACATTATCTCTGAGTGAAACATATTCTTTATAGTATTCTATGAGAGCCTAATGGTGTTGCAAAAGCAGAACTTAGCTACTTAGAAAAAGTCAGACCACACGCTTTCTGCATCTAATAATAAAATACCGTATTCATTGCGTACCTGGAAGAAAGAGTCGAAAGCCTCGCTAGGATTGACTGATTGAACACGGGTGGTCCACTTTTGTTTCACTTCACTTAAAGAAAAATAGCTCTCCTAAAGCTGTGCATGTGCAAGAATATGAATGCATGTGATTTTTAGCGGCGTGCTGAAGGGTTTGTGAGAGCTAGAGCTGTGATTTCAATATATACTTCCATCTTTAGCGGCTGGAATAACGAGTAATGCGGTAATTAAAGGAGACATATTACACTAAGTAGATCCATCATTTTACATGTTGTTCTTTGTAAACCGCCATGTTGATCTATATTATTAATAAGAGAAACAGAAACCCTTGACTTCCTGTTCAAAACTGCAGGACCGATAAGCCCCGCCCCTTCAAATAGTCATTTCACTGTCAGAAGCAACAGTTTGTCATTTACATGTTTTAATCCTGAAAAGTGACTATGTGGCTTTTTGAAACCCTATGAGTCTTTTCAAATAATCACAACTATCATGCATGTTGTGTACAAGCATCTCTTCAATGTTTCCTTTGATTAATGCTCCTGTATATGGTTCATGTGCAGTAAAATGAACTAAATTATGTACAGTGACGTGGGCGGGGATAAAGGGTAGGTAAAAAAAAACGGGATTTTCTCAGCACTCGAGCCTCAGTTGCAGGACATTACAGGATTAGCCAAACTTTGAGTAAATTAATGATGAGGAAACACCATTGTAAGAAGGTTTAAAAACTCATTAAAGTGGATTTTGCATAATATGTTCTCTTAAGTAGTAGTTTGTCCAGTATTTCACTCTTTGCTTCCATTGAGAGTACAGTGGAGAGTCACCGAGACTGCTATGCTACAACTTTTTCTTTCATTATAATTTGTCTAGTCTATTCAATCCAATTTAGAGCCACAAACACAAAGGGACTAGTATTCTTAACAACAAACGACTGAAACACCACTTTGAGATCGCTCTTGCAGTCCCTGAACTACTCAAAGGGTGGAGGAGTTGCCAGTGGACTTAAACGACCGCCTGAACTTGGAGCACTTCCTCGTAGCGTCCCGTCCAGCTTGGGGGAGTGTGGGAAAGTGGAGGGGTCGAACTGAAGAGGTCTGTGTGTGCGTGCGTGTGTGTGTGTGTGTGTGTGTGTGTGTGCGTGTGTGTGTGTGCGTGCATCGCCATCAGACATCAGAGCGCGAGGGGAAGGGGGGAGAGAGAGGGTCCGCCCCATCTCGTCCAGCAATCACATGAACAACCGTGTCTGAGGCTACTGTAGCTTCTGTCTGAGTGCTTGTCCCGGGATGACTTCAGTGCGGTGCTTTCCTTAGTCAGGCTCACAACTTTTAGCCTGCTTTGTCAAAATGCGCTGGAAGAATCTCATAAATGTGTCAGTCAATCTTTCCCCTGACCTTAAAGTAGCTCGACACAATACACACGGCGTTATTGTAGACAACTCTTATCGAAATTGTCCGTAACAATGTAAAATACAAGGTCCGACCGTGCTTTATGCTCGTCAGATCAGCAAACAAACAAAAATCCTGATCGATATCACTGGGCAAGATGCATTGAGCGATGAAATATTATCGAAGTATGTCAAGATTGAACTGTCAGGACCAAAAATAAACCAGGCGGACAAACATTCATCTCTGTGGCAACCTGTATTTTTGTCGGTTTGGGTCAGTTGTGAGGAAAAAAACCTGTGAAAGTTGTGTATTTGGACATTTTACAAGTTTAAATTTTGCTGTTTATATGTTGTGAATCTGTGTAAAGTCAGATTTTCAGATCCAAACAATAAGAAAAGCCTTAATTTAAACACATTTCCCTCTCTTTCTCTTCATTAATCGCTCTGGAATCTGTCGTCAAACACATCCTCCCAGTGACTGTAACTTATCTTCATCAAACTGCGGAAACTATTTTTGAATTGAATGTATTCTCGGAGCTCATACCTGAAATAAAATCATGCACGAATGTAAATCTCACCAGACAAAGCCACTCAAGTATTACTTATTAAATCAGATATTGCCTTCTGTCCATCACCTCGACACAACCAAAGTTAATATTAGTTTCAACCTCAGTATTCAGTCCTCAAACTCACGACACGTTGGGACTATATTGCTTTCGCCCATCTTTCCTCTCGCGGTCTCTTCCTCCCCGATCATTAAGTCATTACAATATTTATTGAGACAGACAAAACGGGAAGGCCATTTGAGCGCGCGTGAGCCGCAGAGCCCGGTGCGTATCAGAGCGGTGACGCGGCCGAGCCTTTCACAAGGGCTGATGGTGACAAATTGCCTCATAAATTGAAGCTGGATCCTGGATCGTCCTCACCGGTCAATCTTCATGTGGCTGTTTTCATTTGCGCGGACGGAGCGGCGAGCGTATTGTCAGCGCGAGCGGGTATTCAATGATTTTAAAGTCAATGCACAAAACAAACACACAGGAATATGCAGTTGCTCTGTGTTACTTTTCTGCTGAGGCTTCTGCAAACTGCACGACTGTTACATAATATTCCATGTATGGCATTAAACTTATTGCATTAGTTCAATTACAGGTGTTGATTTTACAGTAGGCGTCGTCTCCACGGATCAAACCTCGTTGCTTGTTTCTATGGAGATAGATCAGTTCAATATACTGTAGAGAGGAAGTACACATAGAACATACACTAGGTCTAATTCTATCTCTCTGGGGTTTTGCTGTGTCAGTCTAGAATGAATACTATAAGATTAGTCCGTGATCAGCGAGTTGTGGTGGATGTTTCTGACGACAAGACTTTACAAATCAGGTAAACACTTCACCAAAGGATGTGTTTGTGTCTCAATGCTAATGCTAATGCTAATTCTACTGTTGAGCCTCATGGTACACACTCACTCACAACCATGCACTACACTCTGTCCCTCCCCTCCCTCCCCTCTTCTCCCCTTCTCCCTCTCCTCTCCTCCTCCCTCCCCTCTCCTCTCCTCTCCTCATCCCTCCCATCTACTCCTCCCTCTCCTCCTCCCTCTCCTCCTCCCCTCTCCTCCTCTCCTCCTACATCCCCTCCCTCACCTCCTCCCTCCCCTCCTCTCCCCTTCTCCCTCTCCTCCCCTCTTCCCTCTCCTCTCCTCTCCTCATCCCTCCCATCTACTCCTCCCTCTCCTCCTCCCTCTCCTCCACCCTCTCCTCCTCCCTCCCCTCTCCTCTCCTCATCCCTCCCATCTACTCCTCCCTCTCCTCCTCCCTCCCCTCTCCTCTCCTCATCCCTCCCATCTACTCCTCCCTCTCCTCCACCCTCTCCTCCACCCTCCCCTCTCCTCCTCCCTCTCCTCTCCTCCTCCCCTCTCCTCCTCTCCTCTCCTCATCCCACTCCTCTCCTCCTCCCATCTACTCCTCCCTCTCCTCCAATCCTCTCCTCCACCCTCCCCTCTCCTCCTCCCTCTCCTCCACCCTCTCCTCCACCCTCCCCTCTCCTCCTCCCTCTCCTCCTCCCTCCCCTCTCCTCTCCTCTCCTCATCCCTCCCTCTCCTCCTCCCTCTCCTCCACCCTCTCCTCCTCCCTCCCCTCTCCTCTCCTCATCCCTCCCATCTACTCCTCCCTCTCCTCCTCCCTCTCCTCCACCCTCTCCTCCTCCCTCTCCTCTCCTCCTCCCCTCTCCTCCTCCCATCTACTCCTCCCTCTCCTCCTCCCTCTCCTCCTCCCTCTCCTCTCCTCCTCCCTCCCCTCTCCTCCCTCTCCTCCTCCCTCTCCTCTCCTCCTCCCTCACAACTGAAACAAACTCCACTCTCGTTCATGTCCCTGGAGCCACTGTGAACTCAAAACACCACGATTCAAGACGATTACTGTCTCATAAAATCTATACAGTATTCTGCTCACTTCACACTTCAATGAAATCATCCAACATTATTTTGTGTCCTTTCTTTTCTACTCTGGAAGCCCATAACTCAAAATAATGTGGTTAATTGGATTGGAAGAATCTATTTCTTTCAATTTGCTATTTCCGTATGGTTTCAAATGCTCATTATAGAAGCGGTTACATTAGTCCAAAACTGATTCAAATCCTTATGAGCTTCATCTACTGCAGAACGTAACTATTTATTTGAAATCTTCCACTAAAAATAACTCATGTTGTTGCTCCTGAATCATGTACTGACATCCTAATGCAACCACTGTTTCCATTCTTACCGGTTTAATCACCAAAATAAAATGAGGAAATTATACGCTAAAAATTAAAACCAGTGCTTTTTTTATGCATATACAATTTATATGGGCTGAGGACACTGACACACCCAGTATCACAACTTGGTATTGGAAAAACTAAATATACACAAAGACATTATATCTGCAAAACTATTTTCTATAACTCGTATTTATTATCAGAGAAGTAAAAACTGTGAAGCTGGGATGCCCACCTTTTTTTTGGACTTTTTTCCTCTAAGGAGTATATTGTAAAAGCAGCATTATGTAACAAACGAGACCACTGTGGGCCGTGCGCATCTAATAATAGTATTTTAATATTATAGAACCGGAACGCAGCGCTCTGATTGGCTGAGCTTTGACGGCCCACCTGAATTTCACTCTGTTGTCTGTAAAAAGTTGTTCTAAAGTTGTGCACGCGCTCATACATGATTGCATGAGAATAATAACGATGTGCCAGTGGGTTTGTGAGACCACATGCTTAAATAAATACCTCTTCCGGCGTCCGTGGTTTGAAAATCAAGTCGCTCGATCAAATAAAAGAGATGTTCGTATATATGTATTGCCCTTTTTCATTATGATCAACCATGGAGGTGCGTCTTGAATCGGAACTCATTTTATCCTGACACAACTTCACCATCTTGACATTTTCGTCTCCTTTTTTCCCTCCTCGCTCGTCGTCATCGGCGTAAGGGCTTTCCGGAGCGTTTCATTTGGACCTCAAGATCTCTTGCTCTGTCTGTCATTACGGATGGGACGAGCGGCGGGTGAATAATTGAGGAGGATGAAGAGCCAGAGATGGGAGAGATTTTGCACACCTGATACAACACAAAAACAACAAAAAAACTGCTCTCCGGGGTGTGGCATTAACATACAGATGAACTTGCAGTGCATCTGACTTAGCAATGACTTTCACGCCAAAAGTACGCACGTGTTTTTGCTGTTCCTGACCTTCCCCATGCATACTGATAACCACAAACGCTCTGCTTGCATCGCATATATATATATATATATATATATATATATATATATATATATATATATATATATATATATATTCATATTCCAATAGCTCTGGCGAATAGACTGAAAATGACAGGCTGATTGTGAGGCTTGTACACAGTGGGAGGTGTGGGAAAGGTAGTGCCAAAGCATGCTGGGAAATTGTAATCACAGACAAATGGCGACAGGTGACTTTGCGATGCAATTGTTTTTTTTTGCTTGTGAGGAATTATGTTGTTTGAAAATGGGCAGGCAAAGATCGGGACAATAACACGTTGTGGGCAAGTCAAAAACAGTCAAAAAGCGCAACAGGACAGAACATTTTAACAAGAGCAAAAAGAAAGGTGTGACAAAATAGTATATGAATTATTGCTTTCTTTAATGTAAAGTCAAATTGATTTAATGCTACTGTTCTGTAAAGCACTTTGAATTGCTTTGTGTGCAAAATGTGCTCGACAAATAAACTTGCCTTGCCTTTTTCTTCATTTAATCACAATTTAGTCACGTTTTAAGACTGTTTAGTACTAGTTTAGACCTGGTTTTGTCCTGCATTTAGTCAAGCTTTCAGAATCAGAAGAAGAATCGGAAAAGGTTTGTTCCCATTGTCATTGGACACAGTTCGCAAACATAGGAACTTCAGCGTTAAGGTTCAACCTAAAACAATAAATAATAAAATAATAAAATTAGCAACATCTATAGAGTCAAATATGGCATGCATAATTAAAGAATTTACTCATAAAATAAGGTAAAAAATGAACTTAGACTCAGCATATACACAGATATTGACACAAACATTTACAGACGGTCGGAAATAGTGCAGAAAGTCCCATTCAACACTTTTTAGCACTAGTTCAGACCTGGTTTAGTCCTACATTTAGTCAAGCTTTAGTCCCTTTTAAGACTTTTCAGCTGCCCATTCACCAAACACAATGTGATGTCCATGAAAAACATTTAGGCCACACAATCAATTCAACTTTTCAAATTCTAAAATGTTCACTTCTGCAAAATCCACAATGTTCAACAGATTCTAGCCATAACTACTGAGTTACAAAAATAATAAGTCACAATAATTAAGTTGCAAAAGCAAAAAACATATTAGTGCATATGTATTCATCTATTTATTTATTTCGCATGCGTCAAAAGAAAAAGTACAATTGATTGTAGCGAGTGTGACAGTGAATACACAGAGTACACAGTGATTAATTGTACAACGTGCACGGGTGTGGTAAACTATAATATATAAGCTATAAAGGCTTTTACAGACACCGCTCCCAAAAAGTAAAGCAAAAAAACTAAATCAATCAATAAAAATCTAACAGAAACATTACAAATGATTACATTAACCATTTTAAACGGTTAATAATGTTAATAAAGTATTGTGTCATCAGCTTTCATGTTTAAATTGTACACGGATTGTGATGTAGAGGTTTCTAGGAGCTCGGTTTGGGAGTTCCGTGATGTGGATCCATTATATTGAATTGAAAACTGCTCACGGCTTATATAAAACTAGCTTTGTAGCCTGTCAAGTGGCACAACGATGGAACTGAAAATTAGAAGTAAAATAAAGCTTCAGGAAGCTTCAATTAGAACCGTGCAGTGCCCTGAATACAAATGCCGAGGTCAAGAGAATGTTTCCATCAAAGATATTTAAAAAACAAAGGAGCACTTGGAGTATGTTGCTATTCTTACAACTTGTAGAATAAACATTTGGGTTGAACAAATAGTGAAGTACTTTCAAAAGTGTTTTTCCTTCATCATTAACTCACTCAAAGTTGCGGTGTTGTTTAAGTAGTGTATTCAAATCCCCATTGCCCCTGATACATTACCCCATTAAGATAAGATATTCCTTTATTGTCCCACATGGGGAAATTTCATTGGTGCAACGCAGGTAGATTACCCTCTATGTATTTGGGACATTTAGAAATCAGCACCGCAGTTTGGAAGTCCTTTTATATACAATTAGTGTCACATAGATTATACCAGATAAAAGGATAATATACAGTATCTTCTTTAATGTTTAATGAGGAGCTATGGCTTGTATTTGCATAACAGGAAAGATACGATACAAACAATGAGCGCATGTTTTCTGACAATGCGTAATAAGTAATTGGCAGGGGTTTGGTATAAACAGCAAGAAATGCACATATATTTAGTGATTGCATTTGTTCCAACACGCAACAGAATAAAGAAGATAAATAATTGCCTCATAATGATACAGCGTTGATGATCCTTGAACCACTTCAATTTGCTTGTATTATTTTGGAGCGGTGCAGAAGAACAGTATGGGAATAGTAAGTGCCCTGCATTTTGAATATCTTCTAATGATGACTATTGTTTTGTATTTTGTTCTCTCTGTTGGAGTTTCTTTGCACCAGTCTTTGCCAGAGGACACTCGGGTTGATGGCTGTTCATTGGATCCACCTCTAAGACCACTAGACCATTGAAGTGCGGCAGAAGACGGTCTAGTGAAAAGGACAAGGGCGCAGAGAGGAGAGGCTCCATGCTTTTGTAAACAGATGAAAAACACAGTAATACACGGGAGCAGAGGACACAAATACGGCTTTAGAGGAGGATACGTGAGCAGTTTTACAGTAATAACGGATGGAGCTCTGAATATTGATTTTGGTGTAGTTTTCTGACTCGTTTAGGGACGTGTTTCAGGACATTTCAGTGGGTTTCAAAATAACTGTTGTGCCGCAAGTGGAAAGCACACGTGCAGCTGGCCGTAGTGTTCTGAGTTTGATTCTGGCTTTGACAATTTGCTGTATGTCCTTCCCTCTCTCATCCGCATTTCACACTACACTGTCCAGACCAATGAAACAACGAGCCAAAAAAGTATGAAGATGGGTTAAGAAAATGTTTAAGGCTGTAACAATGAATCGAATAATCGTGACAATAATCATTCATATTTTTAACTGGACTATACAGACTCTATGACACATAAGACACAAAAGACCTTTTATAACAAAGACAATATTATCACATCAAAATGAATTCATGATTACAGATTTTCATCAATAATACGCTTCATTCGTAAATATTCACTATCTAGAGACCTTCAGTCCCTTAAATTCAACTTTTATTTGGCTGATAATGTGTTTAAAATGTCTAAATATGTTATAGAAATCGGTCAAGTGCAGCAGGACGCAGTGTCGCGAGTTCGAATCCCGACAATCTACCACATGTCCACCCCTCATCCTCATCCCCCATTTCACACTATCTTTCCTGTCTAATAAAGCCTAGGGGCCAAAAATCTGTAAAAGAAAAAAGAAATGGATCAAGTACTCAAATTATAATTAGTGACAGCCCTATTAATGCATCAGACTATGTATCAGATCCTCACGATTAGATTAGTGCAACAGTCTGTTTAGAAACTGAGGCTCGTGACCCACAATAGCAAGAAAGATGTGTCACTCCAATCTTAAATCTTTTTTGAGTGCACTTAAAGATTTGACTGACTTGTGAAGCTTTACATGGCAAAACTCCTGCCCACACATCAGCCTTGAGGAAACCGTACACCTCAGCCTAAGGTCCGCTGGCCAAAATCTGTTGATAGTTCCACATCCTTCAAAAGGAAACAGATCTTTGAAAACATTTCCCCCTAAGCTCTGGAATGAACCACCCCTCGGCTCTAGACAACGTAGATGCTTTTAAAAAACAGCTGAAAACCATTACTTTTAGAGATGAGTTGAGCTGAGGAAAATACAATGTGGTGTTGAATGTTATCTAATGCAAAAAAAAATGTGTTTCTTAAATTAGGTAATTACTTTGCAAATGTTGCTCTCTGTTTGCAGAAGAGTTCGGAGAGTTCATTCACTGCTGGGAGCGACGTACAGACAGAGACGTTCTAGTCCCAGCTCTTTCTCGAGGGGTTACACTCGGGGGTAATTACACAAACTTCTGCTTTTCCAGCTCCTTATTGAATTCACAATGAAGCGACAAGACCACTCTGCTCCGAGCGTACAGTGGAAGTCTGAACACTCAATACTAGCTTGTCATTTTCATAAAAGCCAGACGCTGTGATCCTTTAGTACAGGTTCAGTTGAGAGCGAAATTACAAGGATATAGAGCTGGAGAGAGAATATCATGTTGATATCTGAGGCTGTCCTTCTGTTCAGTTGCACAGATTCTTCCTCTTCAATGCTGACAAATACATTTTATAATAGCAAAATGCAAGATAAACCATTAAACAGCAGCACATGTAGATTAAAGCTGCAGCATGTAACAGTGAAACTTGCCATATGCTTGTTTCCACTTGTTCCTCCACTATAAAAAGTCACATAATGCACCTTTAAGATTAAAACTATTGTGACGTGGCAGATTTCCGACGATGAAACACATTTATGTTTTTTTGTAATTTACTTGGGCAGGATAAATCTTGATCTTTGTGCAGAGTTGTTATCTTTGAGACAAGTAGAGCTACAGTGGATGCTTCCATTCGCACTGATATAATCAAAGACATGTTTATGTTTTGTAAAGTCTTGCAAAAAGAAGGGTTGTCTTAATGTAAAGTCACACTTAATGAAGGCAGGCTTGAGGTTGCGTTAAAGATGAATAATAAATCATGTGTTTTTCAATGTGGTTGTAATGAATTGAGTAAGCAGAAAGTTTTATCACTCGGAAATGGGAACGGAAGGAGTTACAGTCACATGAAAAGCCTGGAGCTGAGACATCATAAATGTGCTGTGTTATTGATGAATGCGTTAATATCACGGCCGTGTGTGAGGCAGAAGCAGCGAAACACTCTCAAACTATATACATACTTATACATTTTATGTTTTAAGTTCTATATAGCTCCAATAAAAGCTCAATAGACAAGCAACACACATGGCCCTGCAAGCTTTTACAAATATGCTGGGTTTTGAGTTATTAATAATAAAACAATTGCAAAAAAAATTAAAAACACTAACAGCCCACTTGATTGTTCTGAATGGGGGACACAAAAGCTTGTCTGCTTCGATCACCTGTTAGATTAGAATAGAGATCTTTAGCCCTTTATAAACATGCACGCTCACACAGACCTCGGACGAGAAGAAAATGTATTTAGTTACAATTACTACTGAACTACTGAATATCTGAATTAAAATTATTTTTTTAACGTTTTCCATCACATAGTCCAATTAGAGTGCCGTCTTCACATTTCACATTGAGTTTCATTACATCATAAAAACACAACATGGGATTTTGTTTGTTTCACAGTTTGTTTTGCATTTATTTTCTCATCAGAATCAGAATTAGAAAAGATGATTGCCATTGTCATCATCGAAAACACAGGAACTTGTTTTGGTGTTACGGTGCAACATAATCATGACTTCAAAAAGGAGGAATCACACTCGCATGAAGCCACAGCAGTGTTTTCTATTTTTCTCACTAGCTCCATGCAGTTTGAAGCCTCATTTACGTGATTTAATACCACAATAGTATTTTAGGAAAGTAACTGCATTCTGTTTACTCTGGAATTACTTGAGTGGGCTATGGGTTCTTTTGCAGTGTACTCGCGTACTAAAAAATGTTACTCTAATAAATGTTTGGGTCACAGGATAGTATCTAAATACACTAGGGACTGGAATAATGAGGTAACACGAGACAAAGTATAAAAATAATCTCCTTTTTAATAAAGAAAAATAAGAAATGTAACTTAAAATAAAGAGTAAATTAGTTTCTCCAGCACACACATAGAAATGCACAGCAAACACAACTGCACACAACAGAGGTTGATATGAATTACAAATAATAAAGTCCTAATGCCGGGGCAACGAGTCACTGTCCGCTTGTGGTCCCGCGTGGTCGGCACGAGTGATGAAAACACTGTCCACTTCCGTGTTGAAACTACAGTGTTCTCAATCACACATCACACACTTGTCTTAACGGTGGCTTCTCTTATGGACAAAACACGGTGTAAAACATTACAAAAGTCACGAAACTAGAGCGTTTTCTTAAACCTCGTGTGTTCCGGGCAACTTCCCCGCATCTTTCTTCTTTTTTCCTCTCTCCTCCTCACGCAGGAACCACGTGACATTCACAGACAACTCGAAAAATAGGAAAAAACACTTTACAATCTATACAGTATTGTAAATTAAGTATTAATGAGTATTACCTGGTTTCTAACTTGCAAATATGTTTTGAACAATTAACTTTATCTATTTACAAAAAGGTTTTAAATGAACATGGATTTTCATCCGGGTTACATGAATACCACCAAAAGAAAGAGAAATTGTACTAGAACACACAAAATGATGTATTTTTGGGGCATGCATTCAGTCACGTATGTACTGCGCAGGAGAAGAGCACGGCACCCAGAGATTACCTGTGTGTTCATGAAGGAATTTTGTGACATAAAACACAAAATGCATTTCATTACGATGATCATGATTTAGTGAGTGGACACTGATGGATCATGATGCACCAGAGAAATTATAGCCACGGAGCGTTTGTGATTTGCATTTTAGTGCTTGTTCCTCTTTGCACTCAGCAGTTATATGACAAAACCCGCGCATCTTTTCTTCTCACGAGGCCCAATAACCGTACACTCATTATGTAACGTTATGCTTACAAATGCAATAGTGCAGCAGGGAGGTAATTGAATGCAGATGTACCGAGAGCTGCGACTCCCCCAGCGGGTTTATCTTAGATGGTGTATGAGCGGCGCGTGGTCGGTGAGGCGTCTTCAGACTCGTCTTCACTGGACCTTTTAAAGAAGCTCACAGCTCAGCACAAGTCATGGACGAGCTGCGCGAGCGGGGGAAGGATGTGGCCCAGGTAGCAACAACCAACACGCTTGTATTCTATTGGTTATGTTTTAATCCTTATTGTAGGAGTGCAAAGAAATGAACGTGTAGATTAGTGAAAATGACTATAACTGATTTGGATTTACTAAACCCTGATACATAAACTTAACCCTGATAGTTACCGCTTTATTCCATCACCTGATATATTTTTGGGACAATGGGAGAAAGTAGTACCAATGCCATAATATGTTGATTTAACTGTGTTAAAAATGTTATGTTGATTTATTCATTAAATCAACCACAATATCAAAAAACATGTTGGATGTTCAAGTTTTCTGTGTTTCTCTATTTCTTTCTTATCTAAACCAGATTTGGAGAGACTTATCCATGCGTTTGTCTCCAGTAGATCAGACTACTGTAACGGCCAGAACGCTGCTGCTCGGGTCCTGACTAGAACCAGGAAGTACCATGTGATAAAATGTGAATATGTGAGTATATTTCTGTGATGTATTTTATCTGCATAACAGTGATATTATATCTGCATCATTAGTCTAATAGAAAAACGGGTGTGTGACAAACTGCATTTGTTTGTGAAGGTATCATAAAGATGGGCCAAAGAATGTTGCCCCAGGGGGGGGAGTTGCACCCCCCCTTGCAGGCTTTATCTCTACGGAAAAAGACAAGTGCCTTGATGTGAAGCTGACCAATGAGAAATGTCACCCGCCTCCTTTTTATGTGTTATTTTAATAAAATGACTTGTAAGAGGGAGGAACGCTGAGAGTGATTTTGGAAAGTCGTTCAGGTTGCTTACAACATCTTGACTCGGCTAAGCCTTCCTCTCCCTTGCAAGCCACACAAAAGACTGACGTTTCTGTGTCGTTTAATATTCTAAGTTGAATTATGTTCTCTGACTGTTAAGTAATAGCATTGATTCATGTGTAATTTCTTGACAACCATCACATTAGTCCTGTTCTCAGGTCTCTGCACTGGCTCCTGTGGCTCAGAGAATAGACTTTAAAGCAGCGCTGCTTGTGTACAAGTCTCTCCATGGCCTAGCACCAAAGTACATCTTGGATATGTTAGTGCCATATGAACCATCTCGGACTCTGAGGACCTCAGGGACCGGCCTCTTGCTGGTGCCCAGAGTCAGGACTAAACATGGACCGGCCTCCTTCTGGTGCACAGAGTCAGGACTAAACATGGACCGGCCTCCTGCTGGTGCCAGAGTCAGGACTAAACATGGACCGGCCTCCTGCTGGTGCCCAGAGTCAGGACTAAACATGGACCGGCCTCCTGCTGGTGCCAGGGTCAGGACTAAACATGGACCGGCCTCCTGCTGGTGCCAGAGTCAGGACTAAACATGGACCGGCCTCCTGCTGGTGCCAGAGTCAGGACTAAACATGGACCGGCCTCCTGCTGGTGCCCAGAGTCAGGACTAAACATGGACCGGCCTCCTGCTGGTGCCAGGGTCAGGACTAAACATGGACCGGCCTCCTGCTGGTGCCAGAGTCAGGACTAAACATGGACCGGCCTCCTGCTGGTGCCAGAGTCAGGACTAAACATGGACCGGCCTCCTGCTGGTGCCAGAGTCAGGACTAAACATGGACCGGCCTCCTGCTGGTGCCAGAGCCAGGACTAAACATGGACCGGCCTCCTGCTGGTGCCAGAGTCAGGACTAAACATGGACCGGCCTCCTGCTGGTGCCCAGAGTCAGGACTAAACATGGGCCGGCCTCCTGCTGGTGCCCAGAGTCAGGACTAAACATGGACCGGCCTCCTGCTGGTGCCAGAGTCAAGACTAAACATGGACCGGCCTCCTGCTGGTGCCAGAGTCAGGACTAAACATGGACCGGCCTCCTGCTGGTGCCAGAGTCAGGACTAAACATGGACCGGCCTCCTGCTGGTGCCCAGAGTCAGGACTAAACATGGACCGGCCTCCTGCTGGTGCCAGAGTCAAGACTAAACATGGACCGGCCTCCTGCTGGTGCCAGAGTCAGGACTAAACATGGACCGGCCTCCTGCTGGTGCCAGAGTCAGGACTAAACATGGACCGGCCTCCTGCTGGTGCCAGAGTCAAGACTAAACATGGACCGGCCTCCTGCTGGTGCCAGAGTCAGGACTAAACATGGACCGGCCTCCTGCTGGTGCCAGAGTCAGGACTAAACATGGACCGGCCTCCTGCTGGTGCCAGAGTCAGGACTAAACATGGACCGGCCTCCTGCTGGTGCCTCAGAGTCAGGACTAAACATGGACCGGCCTCCTGCTGGTGCCAGAGTCAAGACTAAACATGGACCGGCCTCCTGCTGGTGCCAGAGTCAGGACTAAACATGGACCGGCCTCCTGCTGGTGCCAGAGTCAAGACTAAACATGGACCGGCCTCCTGCTGGTGCCAGAGTCAGGACTAAACATGGACCGGCCTCCTGCTGGTGCCAGAGTCAGGACTAAACATGGACCGGCCTCCTGCTGGTGCCAGAGTCAAGACTAAACATGGACCGGCCTCCTGCTGGTGCCAGAGTCAGGACTAAACATGGACCGGCCTCCTGCTGGTGCCAGAGTCAGGACTAAACATGGACCGGCCTCCTGCTGGTGCCAGAGTCAGGACTAAACATGGGGAATCTGCGTTTCAGTTTTATGCAGCCAAAATCTGGAACAGTTTTCCTGACGATGTGAGACAGGCTTCTACTCTGACAATGTTCAAATCTAAGCTAAAGACAGTTTTGTTTAGCTCTGCATATGACTGAAAGGATTTTTCTTTGCACTCTTCTCTTTGATTTCTTAAACTGTTTTGTGATTTCTGTCATTTCTTTGTGATTTGAATGCATGTTTTCCTCTTGTGTGAAGCACTTTGAATTGCCTTGTGTATGAAATGTGCTCTACAAATAAACTTGCCTTGCCCTTCTTACCCAATCAGAAAGCAGTGACATAAACATAACACGACTCAAATCTGTTTACAGTGAACCGTACAGGGCTTTCTATGTTAAGACGTGTCCTCAGTTTAAGGTTCAGGCCGCTAATGACAAAGCCAGGTTCAGTTGTAACGCAATACAATGACATTCTTAGACTAGAACGAGAGAATGTAGCAACAGTTACCTTGAAAGATCCATCCTAAACACACAAAAACACACTGCGTACCACTTTTCTCATGTCCTGGTTTTGCCTTGAACAACCCAAAAAATATAAGTTTGATATCAGTGTGAGTTTGGAGCCAAATAGTCCTCACTTGTTTGGTGAGACGGGTCGCTGTGGTTGAAAACATTCAGCAGATGTCCTGGACGAGCCCCCGCTGTGTCCGTGGCCTTTAGCTGCAGAAAACACCAGCGTCAGTCGCTCAGTCATCTGCGCCATCTCCTCCTCCTCACATCCTGCTTTCAGCCTGGGCAGTTTGAGGCGGTGACCCCGTTGGATAGTGCCACGAAGCATCGGGGCCACAGTGAGATGAAGGGGGAAAAAGATGTATAGGATTTTTTAATAGATTTTTTTTTTTTTAACACGCAAATCTGCATGAAAAAAACATGCAAATCAAAAACATAGGAAACACGCATCAGCAATATAAAGGTGTAGTTACTCCTTCAACACAATATAAAGATGCGGTTTATTCCTTATTACAGATCCCCTTCCCTGGGAACATTAGTAGAATTACAATCCCATTAAAAGGCCAAAAATATATTTCTTACACAATTTATACTTATGAAAGTCAAAATAAACTTCATGAACTAATGTATTTTATAGGGCCAATTATCATTATAAACATCAACATTACTTTCTTTAACCCTTGATACCGTATTTTCCGGACTATAAGTCGCACCTTTTTTCATAGTTTTGGCCGGGGTGCGACTTATACTCATATTTATACTTATATACTCACTTATACTTAAACTTATACTCCGGAGCGACTTATATGTGATATTATTTGTTATTTTCACACTTGCAACTGCATTTCATACTCCACGACTTGCGACTTATAGTCCGGAAAATACGGTACTTTTATTTCTATTGCCTCTTTTATTCAGCGCTGGTGTTTGTTGTACTCTGTCCCACTGACTCTGGCGCCGTCCCAAAGTAGTCCAAGTACTCTAAACCGAGACAAGGGGGCGTTCCTGCTCTCTCATACTTGGGATACTGTTCTGAAGAAGTCGGACTGCAGATGGCGCTGTCGTTCTTCCTCTGCTGGAAGGAAGACTGTGTAAATCAGCCGACAAAACACTTCATTGCACCATTGCGTGACTCTTCTGAAGATGACTGTAAACAGGCTGTCAACACATGGCAAAGTATGACACTGGTCCGACAGAGGAAAAGCGTCAAACTAACCACACTCTCAAACGTGTGTCCCTTTTCCAAATACTAACCTGAACAACAATTACAGGAAAACGCGATATTACCGAAAAGCAGAATATATAAATGTGGAAAATCCCCCACTATGTAACAGTGTTCAGCTTTTAGAGGTCAAATTAGACTTCTCAATAAATTCCTTTCTTTCTCTATGAAGTGTAACAAAACATTATGAAGAGCATTTCATTCGTCATCATTTGTATTGATTTTTGTTTTTTACGTTAGGCAACTTCATTAAGTACTTCATCTGGTTTAATGTCAAAGTTTCCAAAAAGGACCCATTTACTGAAAACTAAAGACTTTCTTCTTTTGTTTTATTTTCTCAGATCAGACGTCCCGGCAGGTTTTGTTTCAATTTGTAGGACTGGAGTGGAGACCGCGATGGTCGGGTCTATGGGGGATTTTGGGGCAATGACATTCTGCTGAAGCCATTTGGACTTTTATCAGTTGCAGCCAATCAGTGCAGCCGGGACCGCGCACCATCCATCACCACAGAGGGGCGGCCCATGACCCCGCTCTCACCGGATAATGCGCGGTGAGGAGAAATAAGGAGACGTTTTTAGGGGAGACCGAATGTCCTCAGCTGTCTTTAAAGCACCTGTACGATCTGAGACAATCTTTTGCTCTTGGAAGGATAGAAAAAAACAGGAATAGGTCAATTAACTGTCTAAACTTCAAGTCAATTATCCCAATGTATTTGATTGTACTTATTTTTTACAGATTGATACAACCTAGGATTTTTTTGTATCCGGTACCAAATACTTCTATGGCAAGTATTAGGGATGTGCAATGTATTGGTTCCAGAATCTGTATCGACTGATATCAACACATTCTTATCATAAAACAATGTTTTTTGTTTTTGTTTTTTTTTAACAGACAAACAGAACAAACGCATGAGTAAAAATGGAAATAAAAGCGATATTAGGTTAAAAATAAGGCTGTATGTTTATTGTTTTACATCACTGATAAATACAAAATGTATTTGTTATTATGTTATTATTATGGTGAGTGGAAATCAATTTGATGACTTAATCTTAAAATTAAGTTTAAATCAAAATGTCGGTATTGGCCACAGTATCGGCTCAAAATAAATCAATATTGGACCATCCCTAACAAGTATTGCAATATCTATTTGATACTGAAACTAATGAGTTGGGTATTAAAATACATTGAAATTATTCAATATTAAGACCTGTAGAAAGGCTGTCATTATCTTTGTTTTTACATGCATTATGTATTTCAAAAATCTTTCAACATTTTATAAAAAAAAAAAAAAATATTGAGACATTTTAAATATGGATATTTTTTGCAGGAGAATCGATACTTTTGACCTGAGAACAGGACTAATGTGATCATACTTCCTGGTTCTAGTCAGGACCCGAGCAGCAGCGTTCTGGATGTACTGCAGCTGTTTTACAGCTCGTTTGGAGAGACCAGTGAGCAGGCCGTTACAGTAGTCTAATCTACTGGAGACAAACGCATGGATAAGTCTCTCTAAATCTGGTTTTGACAATATATTTTTGATTTTGGCAATGTTTTTTAGATGGTAAAAAGCTGCTGATGTTATTGATTTGACGTGGCTGTTAAAGTTCAAGTCTGAGTCCATTATTACCCCCAGATTTCTAACTTGGTTTGTAGGTTTTAGAACGAGACTCTGGAGGTGACCGCTAACACTTTCTCTTTGTTTCTGTGGGCCAAAAACGATTATTTCAGTCTTGTGGAGTTAGAAAGTTGTTTTGCATCCACACACTGATCTGTTGGATGCAGTGACAGAGTGAATCCACTGGTCCATATTCAACTTCCGACAGTGAAACATAGATCTGACTCATCTACAGAATTGTGATAGGACACATTTTCGCAGCGTATCAGCTTGTAGAGGTTGAACAGAAGGGGTCCCAGGACTGACCCTTGGGGCACACCACAGGTCAGGGGCATGTGGTCTGAGACACAGCTACCAATTTCAACAAAGTACTTTCTGTCTTCCAGATCAGACCTTAATCAGTTTAGGGCAGTGCCAGTGATTCCCACCCAGTCCTCTAGTCTCTGTAAGAGGATCCCATGATCGACAGTGTCAAAAGCAGCACTCAGATCTAACAGAATTAAGACTGAGGCTCATTTGACAACAATAGAATGTATAGGGCTTATCTTAACATGTATTATAAATCCAAGTATCATGATTACTGAACTCAAATCAGTTTAATTCATTTCTAATCATACAGTTAAATTAACTTAACTTTATTACTGGGAGTTTGAAAAACAAATTCGACACAAAATGCAAAGCAAAGTAATAATGTTATGACTCCTGTATGATGGATGAAACCCGTTATATTACACCATACTGAGTCTATTCTGTCTTATTGGCAATAACATTGGCCCTGTCTGTGATGATGATAAAAGAAAACTCTCTTTAATAAAAGTGTCTATCAGATATAGCTCCAGTCGTTTGTGCTTTTAAAGAAACCAGCAGCGAGGTCCGATGCAAAAGTTGGATTTAATATTGACTTTTCTGAATAGCACGAGCAGAGGAGACACTTTAAAAGAGACTCCTTTCTTACATCAAATGTGTTTTATGCAAAGTCCATTATATTTTGTTAGACCACCATTTAGAAAATGAAGATGTCTTTTGCCCTGAGCCAATATCAATATTTGAATCTGTACGAAAGTTTATAACCCTGACTCTATTTTTACCTTACAAAATGATTTATAGTTTATCTTTTTGCAAGACATATGGATATATTATGATTACATATCCAAGGCAGTGCGAATGAAAACTCTGACAACCTTAGTTTAATCCAAATAAAAAGGTTGAAACTTGAAACTGGAACTTTTTGAGGAGATTTTAAGGTGTTTCTCCATGGCTAAATCATTTACCCTTCTTCCTGATTCTTCTTGGCGTACTCGTGGGGAATTAACTTGTGATTCCGTTCACATGCTCCCGAAATAAATTGTAAAATAGCTATCACAATTACTCACCAGAGACAGTATATTTATTATGCTGACTTATGGTGAGGAAACCTGGCCGCTCCATTGACACTGCATTGTGAAATTGACTTAGTCACACATACAAAGAGCAGTAAGTGTAGTATTTTCTGAATTTCTTCCCTAAAACAGCGTTGACAGAAGCTCCATGACTTCATCTGTTTGACTTGGGGATTTCTTTCCCAACATCTGTTAATTTCCTCTCCCTGCTGGCGGAGGAGAGGCTCATCCCCAACTTGACGCGTTTTGGTTTGATATTTTTCTGAATATGTTAAAGGAAAATAGTCGTCTTTTGTGTTCACGACCCCTTGTACGAATGTAAAGAGCCTATCTATTCATCTTCAAGCCTGCAATATCTTTTCTGTATTCTTTGTATCACAATATGTTCATGTATATTCCTCAAAATTAATCAAAAATACAAATACTGCACATTTTCTGCATCTGAGGAAGGAATAACAGTGTGAGAGGAGCATTTCGCTGTAACTCTCATGAGCCTCAGGGAGTTCAGTGTAGCTTGTGTTTCTCAGGTCAGACTGGAGGCGCTTCGTAGACACTGTCCAGAGGAAACTTTATGTACTTTATGAGTGTGTGTGTGTGTGTGTGTGTGCGTGTGTGTGTGTGTGTGCGTGCGTGCGCGTGCGCGTGCGCGTGTGCGTGTGCGGTGTGCGTGCGTTTGTGTGTGTGTGTGTGTACGTGTGTGTGCGTGGGAGATGCGTGACGCTGCCACCTCGCACGGCCTTTACTCCGTCCTCAAATGGCACAGCAGACTCGAGAAGCCACTTGTTTACAGTCAGACGCTGTAGATTCAACACAACGACACAATGGGAAAGTGTAAATACGGGTTTTGCCTGTTTTCTCTTGTCCCTAAGTTCATGTCGCCACAGACTTGACAACAGCTTTTCAGGGCGCTGTTATGAACAAGCCGTAATATAAACTGAATTAAATGTTTGTTGATGCACAGATTTAGGGCTAAAAAGTTTCATCTGTGGTGGTGTCAGTGTTTGATGAAGATTGATAAAGACCAGGGAGGAAAGAGGCGTTACGTGGCTAAAAATTAACTCAAGTACAGTTGTCAAAATTGTACGTGAGTAAAAGTAAAAAGTACACATTAATAATACTATGACTTTTTAATGCAATTGTATCAGCATTATGTATCAATAGTTTTTGCAAAATATGGAAAATGAAATAGTTTAAACTGAATTTAGTCATTTTAAACAACAATTTGCATGTTCTTCAAGCTCTGGTCAATCAGAGCATGTTGAACGTTTGTACTTGTACTTTCCAGACTTTCCAATGTACTTTCCAGACCTGATATAAACTATATATATATATATATATATATATATATATATATATATATATATATATTTAGGTGAATTGTAATAACTTTTCACACTTCTTTATGATTGTTCTGTATTTCATACACAAGAGCTTGACAGACATTGAGACTGTTTACATTTTTATGAAAAGTAACAGGATTATTCAAAAATGTTTCCCGTGAACTCAATGTTTAGTCTAATGGCTTTGTTTGCTCGGTGTGTCCTCATGTGACCACAACACAGGAACGCACCATTGGTCACAACTCGACTCAAACAAAGCCTTCAATATGGGTAAAACGGAGTAAAACTGTGAGTAGAACTGAGTAAAACTGAGTAAAACAAAGTAAAACTGTGGTTCGCAGACCGTGCGGATGGAGATGGAGAGGCTGGAGGCTGAAGGTTCTGCTGCTGCGGTAAAGATGAGGAGTAAAGCTGAAAAGGAAAAGAAACAAATAGTGTTTTATTGGAAGATTAGTAGTAAACAAGACGAGATGATGATGTTTTAATACAGGCAAAGTCTCTAAAAAAGAGCAATACGAGATTTGTATAACAATATCAGCCCTAAATTAAAACAAATGAAGATAAGTCAAGGTAACATCATTTAACTTTGGTGTGTGGTCCTGCTCCTCCATTTAACCAAAGCAAAAAAAACTTTTTAATTCATCTATTTGTTAATTCAACCAAAACAATTAAAAGTACAAAAGTGAGATAGTCCTGGTATGTTGATTAAAGTTGACTCCTACAATAATTTTGGTTGACTGTTGGTTTCAGAATGGAAAGCAATAATAATTTGTGAATTTTATAGCAAATAAGTAGCTAAATTTGCTGATAAAATGGCAGCAACAATTTTTAGTAATTGGCTGCAGTCAGTGATTATTAGTCGATTATCTTTACTGTACATTGACATTTTAACATTGTTAACCAAATAAAGGTTCAAATATGTTGACTGGCTAGCATATTATTGGTGAAAGTCCTTAATAATGTCATCTTTTTTGACTCTTTTGATTCTATAACACAGCTGTTATAAAGGGGTTTTGACATATGTTTTTTAAGTCTGTTTAGTCCACATAACTATTACAGTTATTAGCCACAGTTATTCTTATAAATCAGTGCGACAGAAAGGTTTCTTGGTCGGTATCTTCAGTTTATGTTGTACCGGCGAGTGATTTACCTGTTAAAATCATCTCTGTGGACGCTGTTTATGATCAGAAGTGAAAGTTCTTTGTTTTCATGAAGTAAAAGTTACTGTCTAAATCCCCGCCGCTGACTGTAAACATGTTTTCTCCTCCTAAAGTTCTCGAGCTCCTTTGCATTTCTCTTAAGCACCGCGTCGGATTCTGCCGGAGGTTGCCACATGGGAGGAGGCATAAAGGCGTTATATGCGGGATAAAGTATTTCCACATTTTTCCCGACTCCATTTCAAAATCCTCACATATTTCAAGTTCTCGTCAGGCCACTTCTTTCCCGGGGGCTTTTCCATATAAGAAAATATACTGTAAACGTATGAGGCCAAGAAGTGTTTGAGACAGTGCGGGGGAAAAGGATCAGAAATTATGCACCTGACTCTCAGCAGAAATGATTTACCTCGCTTGACCCCTGCGAGACGCCAGGAAGGAAAAGTCATTTGTGGCGATGATTCACTTCTCCTCCTCCTCCGCCAAAACTACATCAAAATGAGCACTTCCCTCTCTTTTTCTCTCTCTCGCTTGCTCTTCCTCCGTCTGTCTATCTCCTTTTCTCCTCATTCCCCATCCTTTACCCCTCTCTCCCTTTCTCCTTCTCTCCGTCTTTCCCTTATTCCTGTCTCCTTCACTTCCTCTCTTCCTCCCTCACTCTCTCTCTCCCATTCTGCCTCTTCTATCTTCTCTCCTCTGTCTGTTTGTTTCTCCCTCTTGCCCTTGTTCCCTGTTTCCTTTCTAAACTCTCCTCCTTACTGTCTCTCTTTGTCTCCTTCACTTCCTCTCTCCTCCTCTTCCTCTTCCCCTTTCCACCTTTACCGTTCTCTCTTCCTCTCTTCTTCTCTCCCTTCTGAAGTGCTGTCAATAAAAGTGAGCGTAAGGTCAAAAGTCTCTCCTTTCCCTTCTTCTCTCTATCTCTCCTTCTCTCCATCCTTTCTTCTTTGTCTCCTTCACTTAATTTCTCCTCCTTTTCCTTCTCTCCCTTTCCTTTGTTTCTCTCCAATTATCGTTCCTCCTCCCTCTCCCCATTCTCCCTCACTCCCTTTCCTCTTCCTTACTGTCCGCCTTTCCATTCCTCCCTGTCTCCTACTAATCCTATTTTCTTCTTTTTATTTCCCACTTTCTGTTCTCCCCCTCCTCATCTCCCTCCTCTCCTCCTCTCCCTTCCTTACCTCACTCCACTTCTCCTCTTCGCTGTCCTTCTCCTCTCCCTCCTTCCCTCCATTGTTGCCTGTTTCCTTCAAATCTTCTCTCCTCCTTACCCACTCATCACTTTATTTGTTAGCATCCAATTATCTCTCTATCTTCCTTCTTTGTCTCTTTCCCCCTCCTCCTCGCTTTCTTTTCCCTCTATATCTCTCGCTCCCTTCTCTTTCTCTCCCACTCCTCCATTCCATCCCTCTCTCTCTCCCCTCTCTTTCTCTCCATCTCTTCTGCGTTCTCTCTTTTAGCCTTCCCCTCACTCTCTCTTCCTCTTTTCCCTCTGTCCATCGCTTTTCATCTGTTGACGCTTGACTGAGATTCATGTACCGCCTCTTTATTCTCCGCCCTGTCAGATAGATTTAAATAATAAAGGCCAAAGATGGGCCCAGAATAAGTCAGAAGCCACAGAGGGAAAATGATGTAGAAAAGTCATTTGTGCCGGGGTTATTGTGCACCCACGTCGCCGCGGATACAAGACAGTTGTATTATTGTTCATAAATAGAATGCATTTGTTGAATCAAAGTAGTATCACAAACCTTTCTCCAGATGTCAACCCATGTTTTCAGAGATGTTGCTAAACTGCAACTGCGTCATTTTAATTCTAATTTAATTCTAATTCTGTTATTTCCCGAGCTAAGATCAATTAATATTTTTAAAGTCAGAAGAACCTCACAAGGTAAAGATTCAAATCACATAACTGGGTGCTAACATTAGCCTGCCGGTTACATCGCTAAAATAGTAAGCTTTTTAAAATGGTAATTCCCACCATTGCCTGTAGATGGTTCACTAACACCAAATTCAGAAAAGAGAGCATAGGTTGATGGAACTTCATGTGTATTTTATCCAAGTAGGCATTACGTTTAAGTTTTAAAACATGAGATGCATTTTCAATACATGTAATTCACCCTGGAGAGACTCAGACAGATGCAGAGAGGACAGTTTAGCAAGCTTTATTGCGGAAGTTATTTGGCGCTCAGACCCCGGCGGAAGACATTGCGATTACGGGCGCTCCGTAATCTGATCGTGATTAGATGTCTCCCTCCAGGGCCTGCAGACTGGAGGTGGTAGATATGAAGAGAGGGTAGAGAGAATGATTAGGATGAGAGGGATGCAGAGGAGGAGGAGGGGAGGTGGTGGGTCGCAGTACGGTCTGAAGCGGCCGAGTCAACTCCATGAGGGTTTAAATGAGACCGGCTGTGCGCTGATTGGGAGCAGAGGAGGTGCGCCGTGCCTCGGGGAGGAGTGACTTGGGTGCGTTGATTGAGGATGGGGAGGAGGTGCGAGGGCCAATGTCCCGGGAGTCCTCTGTCCTGTCCCCTGACCCTCCTTCTCGGCCAGGAAAAACTACAACAAACCACCTTGGGAAAAGTAGAAACCTGGAGGAGTTCCGCGCAAAGGAGGGACCCGACTCTCACGGACGGACAGGCGAACGCCTGGCTTGGGTGCGTTGGTTGAACTGGAGGATAAGTTTAACGCCATACTGTGGAACATTCAAGGTAAAGCAAACAAGATCTCCATGGAGACAAGGAGATAGTGCAAGCACTGTACATTGCTCAATGTTTAGTTTGCAGTGATACAGAATAAGACACACACAGTTTCATGTTCCCAACAATAATCGCAACAGACTTCTTGAATTACACTGATGTTTTGGACATCCCAATGCGCACACTCTGTCTCCATAGTAACGCAGTAAAATGAATTGATACCTCTCACAAACAATTAACCAAGTGAGCTTCTTGCACAATGTTTTCATGCTGATGAACAGTTGAAACGTCCACAGTTGAGTCACATCAGAAACACTCGTAACTTAATCACTGAGTTGGTTCAGCAGAGGTCCTTGTCCCGGGATGTTTATTCTGCTGATAAAAACCTCAGCCAATTCGGGTGGAGACAAGTCATGAAGTCCAGATGAAAACAGAGGTAAGCAGAACATTGTGGAGGTCCAACAAAAACATGGCTCAAATATTGTTAACTCTCAGAAATGCATTGCTCAGCACAATCTAGTAGTAAGTAGGTATTTCTGTCATTTAAGACTTATATGATATTTAAACATACTTCTAATATATGTTTTTCTGGTGGGGGGTCAGCCACCTGTCTATGTCCATAGAGACGTCATTGTTTTGCATAGAATGTGCCACAGTATGGCATTAAACCAGGTTTGACCCTGGTCAGGTTTAGTTCTGGGTTTAGTCCCAATTTTGATGCGGTGTTTTTAAAAGCCAAAATTAATTTTGTTTATCTCTGTATTATATGCATCATATGGGACACAATACTCTGTTACTGTGTACTTCCTCATTATCTGTGAACAGGTACAAATCACCTTAAGAACAGCTTTTAACACTTTTAACAGCAGAGTTGAGAATACTAGAACCCTCAGAGTCATTTAGACTGCTCCCGTTCAAACCAATGGAATTCTGAGGGGAGTAACTGCCATAGAATGTTTGTTGCCGTGCTGCCTGGTAGCCAAGTTGTTAAGGTGGTAGCACATATGCCAGGCTCCACATGCAGCCGGCCACAGTGTTGTGAGTTCAGTTCAGTTCAGCTCGGACAATTTACTGCATGTCCTCCCTTTTCACTCATCCCCATTTTACACAAAACTTTCCTGTCTAATAAAGCCTAAGGGCCAAAAAAGAAATAACATAATGTTTGTTGTCTTGGCAATGGAAAACTGTATGTTTAAAATTCACATTGAAATAAATTGAGCAGTCAAAATGACTTCTCTGGGAGTTAAAAGTAGAACTTCTCAAATTTCAGTTCAATTTGAAAATGTTCTCAAACTCATGACATATAAATAAAATATACACAACAACAGTAAAAGTCATAAAATCTACCTAAGATGAGCAAAATCCCATAGTAGATTTAAATTGTTTCTCTTTTGACTTATTCATTGTTTCATGTTGCACCGAATCACCAAGACAAATTCCTATGTTTGTGAATTCTGTTCATTGGCAATAAACGCTTTCTGATTCTGATTCTAAAAAGACTTCCATGAGCAGTAATTTTTACTGCTCTGGGAGTTGTAGTGTTAAAACCACAGTTAAACTGTGGGAGGATGGACACAGAATCCACAACAGAGCAAGCCGCACTGTTGCCTGTTTCCCTGTATGCATAAAATAAAGACCTTGAGAACGATCTTCGCCGCCTCTTCGCTGTATATAATAGAATAAACTTCGACAGAAATGGTGGAAAATGCGGGCCTCTCTTCTTAGAAAAAGAAACATACGAGTTGTGCCCTTCTGGATGTGGAATGATGAAGCAAAATTAATAAATTTTCAAAAAATCTCAAACACAATCTTCGCATATGAACAAAACCAAAAAGACAAACTACACTGACAAAGGACTATTTACAGTTTATTCATATTTTCTTTTCTCCAATTTTTAAAAGACCAAAATAAAAAGAACACAAGTAGCACAAAACATCTAAAGAAACAAATACAAGTCCCATTTAGCCCGTAACCTGTCAAAAGAGTCAATTTTCAAATAAAGTTTTTGCATTTCTTGAATGTCAGTTATAATTACAGTCCAGTCCTTGATGGTCAGTTTGTGTCAGCCATTTCTTTGTGATGGCCTTCTTCCCCATGGCCAACTGTGTGTTCTGGAGATATCCACTAATTGTGCCCATGGCAGGAGTCTTGAGCCCCATGTACTGGTGCATAGTTCTGAAGTACTTTGTTAATCTCAGTCCAGTATTTCTGATCAGGACAGTCCCAAAACACATGGTAATGGGCCACTTGGTTTCCACAGTTTCTCCAATCAGTTCGTATCCCCATGTATTTAGACTATATTGGTCACACTCACCTCTTTTGCACATCTGTCTTCCCTGAGTTTGCATTTCTCTGTATAGATCTGGTAAATCCTGCTTTTTCACAAGGAACGGGACCAGCTGCCACTACTTTCTAACAAAGATTTAAAATACATCAGGATAATGGTTTGGTGGTGCATAATGATGGTAGATGGCCTGAAAAAGAGCAAAGCAGTCATTTGAGACATTGTGGATGAGTCGGACAAATCGCCCCTCTCACGTTCTGTGATGCGTTGGCAGTGTATTGGCAGCAGCAGCAGCAGTAGCAGCAGTAGCAGCAGCAGCAGCAGCAGCAGCAGCAGCAGCAGCAGCAGCAGTAGCAGCAGTAGCAGCAGTAGCAGCAGTAGCAGTAGCAGCAGCAGCAGCAGCAGTAGCAGCAGTAGCAGCAGTAGCAGCAGCAGTAGCAGCAGCAGCAGCAGCAGCAGCAGTAGCAGCAGCAGCAGCAGCAGCAGCAGCAGCAGCAGCAGCAGCAGCAGCAGCAGCAGCAGCAGTAGCAGCAGCAGCAGCAGCAGCAGCAGTAGCAGCAGCAGCAGCAGCAGTAGCAGCAGCAGTAGCAGCAGCAGCAGCAGCAGCAGCAGCAGCAGCAGCAGCAGCAGCAGCAGTAGCAGCAGCAGCAGCAGCAGCAGCAGCAGCAGTAGCAGCAGCAGCAGCAGCAGCAGCAGCAGCAGCAGCAGCAGCAGCAGCAGTAGCAGCAGCAGCAGTAGCAGCAGCAGCAGTAGCAGCAGCAGAGCCTCTGGCAGGTTTGCAACTGGTGAAATGCTCTTTCTCTCACACCTGACGATTCCTCACTCACTCCGACGGTCTCGCTGTATCCAGACAATGCACTCAAATTTACAATGACAATACTCGTCACACGTCATTCTATACCAAGGGTCCAAACTATAGACCAGGGTCCAAAATCAGCCCTCTGACCTATTTTTGTTGACGCTCCGACAATTGGCTAAAGATGCTGAAAGATATTTTTACTTTAAGTCTAAAATCCTCTGCCGCTGCAACTTTTGGTTTTTCAAAACAGATTTAACGTGTGGTGGTGTTTGGCCTTCCACTTCTATATTTTAATATTTAGACCTCCATTCAAAAGGTTTTGACATGCAATGTAACTTTGAACATGGACGTAATGTATAAGACCTGGAGTGTCCTCTTTGATTGTCCTCAATTAATTAAATGCATTATAAATATTTTGAATTTAAATAGATTGAAACTACTACTTGAGATTTTTTAAACATGAATTATTAAAATGAACTGATTTAACCTGCGTTTGCTTGTATTCTTTTATTAGCATCTATTTTCATCAAATAGACTACATTTTTAGAAGACTAGCATTGGCCGTGTTCATCTGATTCAGTGATATCAACTACAATAGCTCCACCTGCTGCTCAGACTGTATATGGCCATAATGGAAATAAAGTAAAATACAAAGAGATGGTAAAACTGTACATGTTATTCATTTATACAATCTATAACTTATGTTGAAAATTGGGCAAATGAAAAGAGATGTTTGATATTTTTAACATAGTGAAAACATACCGTAGAAAGTTGGCTGAACTTAACCGTGAATGTACTTTTTGTCTTTTGCTGTCACCTGAAAATACTGGATGGGAAAAGTAAATGCTCCACGTCCCACTGGCCATTACCCATGAGCACCCGGGGTAGGGCACAATCACTTCCTGCCCCCCACAGACGCCTCCCCGACACAGGGCGAGCGCACGGGGGGGACAGGTGGAGGTCCTGAGGGGGGCAGAGCAATTTGTGTTTGGCCCCTGGAGATTGTTATGAGGGGGAAATGTGTCAGTGTGGAAGGAGAGGCGGCAGGAGAAGGTGAAATGTAATGAAAAAAGTACACAAAAATACACACAATGCATTTTATTCATACTTTTTACTCTAAACTGAAAAACGCTTCAATAGGTGGATTATTTATTTATTTGAACACGGTGCTGCCAAGCTATTCCTGTGACCTTAGCTGTTCTGAGCTTGACAGACAGAAATGTGGCAGAACACAGCGATCTCATTTTCACCCAAAGAGCTACTTTTACAATATTTTGCTCAACTACAAGGGCGAAAATAGGAATCAAAACCACAACACGAGCCACTGGAATCAATGTAATCTTAATGCATTGGAAGACAAGCATGATATAATCTTTTTTCACTCCTCAAATTACTTTTATATTTATTTTGCCAGCAATTGTGTGTTTGGTGGCTTGTATTATGGACACTAGTCGTTTTACTGTGGGCAAGTACAAATAAAACTCTTCTGATTCCGAATTTGGAGTGACAAGAAAAAAGAAAACCCACCGGAGGTCAATAAAGAGGAAGCAAATAATAATCATTTTGTTGTTAAGTGCTTGAATGGATAAAGCATTCTCTTGTAAAATTACATTTAACAAAGCAAAAAACAACCAAAGAATGTACACTTAATCACATGTAATGACAAAAATAATGGTATTTTTGCAAAACAACTCAATCAACAATTCAATCTGTTTTTGTTTGCTTTTTTTAAGTTTCATCTTTCACCAACTGCACAAACAAATCATTTATATTCTCGTAAATCCTTCACCTCCTCTCCCGTCTTTCCTCTGAATCCAAGGCTCATTCACGGCAGCAGAATGGAGCTGGATGTCGTTGTCTTTGTGATGGCAGCCGTTTTCTCTTTTCACTTCAGCTGTAAATTCCTGACGCCCTGAGAAGAAAGAAACATATTATGTATTATAACAGTTCAAGTGGGAGCGGATTCAGCCTCCTCCACAAGAATCTGAGATGAAAGGTCAAAGGGCGAAGACCCAGAGCACAAAGGGCGTCCATATTTGTATCTCTGCCTTCTTAAATAGACTTTATAATACATGAAAAGTGAAAGAAAGTTATAGTAAAGGTGTAATGTACCTGACTTTTCTGGTAGAGAATGCCAAAAGCTGTTTCCCAAGCAAATATTAGTACTGTACCAAGAATGTTCCACTGTATGGCATTATCTATCCCCATGGAGACAACCAGGCTGAGTTACAGGTCTAAAAACACAAGCATCCACAAACCTCTAGCTCTGTTAGCTCAGAGCACCAAACGGCCTCATTCCTGAAACCCTCAAATCTGAGTTTTGGATCATTTTTGGTTAATTTCCACATCAAGTACATTTAAACTGAATGTAGAAACTCACCCACATTGTATGTCCAGGCAAAGCAATAACATTTCCATGAAGACACAAACAGGTGGCATACTCTTCACCTGAAAAGTTACACCATGCACCTTCAATAATAATAAGTGATAGTTTAAAGTTCCTTGAAGCTGAAGGACCTAATGCTTTTTTTTTTTTTTGTTATTTATAAAATTCCGTTTTCTTCCCCATAAAGTGTATTGTTACATTGGAATACATGCTGTCTTCATCTAAACATTTTATCTTTAACAAACTTATAAGAAAGACCCTTCGGGATGACGGCTCGTGCTTCAATTTCATGTCTAAAAAGGTAAAGCTGTTTAAGTGGCCAAAGAATCCATGCACGTGAATATTAGTGATGTGCCATAGGGTTTGTGAGAGCCCATATTTCAGCTTTAATTAACCTAATCTTTTGCAAACATATAGAAAATTTTGTAACTTACAGTTTTCACCCCGAAGTTCTGTCCTCTTCCGTTTCCTATTGCACTTTTCAGTAATGTTTTTGCAAGCTTTTAGTGCCACTGTCAGAGAATCACCCAGACAAAAGACAAAACTAAACACAACTGAAAACCATTAATTGAAGACATGCAGCTGTGTATCCCTGATAACGTAATCTGGTGTAATTGATCAAGCTGAAATTAAGCAGCCTAAAGGCTAAGTAGCAGTGAGCTGATGGATTATACAACAAGATTAATGTAAGCACATTAAAATAACATTAAAACAACAAGAGGCCATCTGAGCGTGAACAAAACAATGCTTTGTTTTTCTTCAACTCGAAACGATTTACTTTCATGACAAAACACCTGCCAATATTAAAATAGATTGTTAGAAGATATTTACATTTAAAAAAAAATGTCACACTGTTTTTTTTAACTTTTTGTCTACACATATTACTAATGATACAAGAGTTTTGTTGAGATAATTGGCTGAAAAAGGACTGAATGTTATTGCACTTTTTTTTTGAAAACACACAATTAAAATGGTCGATAATTGACAAAACTGTCACACATTATGATACACAATTTTTATAATATAGCACTGTATTGTCTCCAAATTATATGTACAATGTTTATATTTAATTTCCCGTTACTTTACATACTGTAGTACATCCATTGACCACTAGATGTCTCTGAGAAAACTGTTGCAGCTGCATCTTCTTCTTATAATGAATTATGTTTAAGTTTGAGTGGATCCTAATGTCCTGTCGTGTTTGTTGTACACTCTGAATGGTCCACGCTGCGTCCCTGAGGTGAAGGGCTTATGTCTGTGGAGGGGGCGGCTCCCGGGACGGTCTTAAGTCTTAACCAGGCTAAAAACAGTAAGCCATAAGGACTATATGTTTCAGCAGGGTGCGGACACTGTGCACAGGGGACATACAGGGGGGACACAAAGAGGGACGCGCAGGGGACAGTGGACACTACATGCATTGACCAGTTTGAGCTGCAGTTGAGCCAAAGGGCCTGCAGGGTCCAGCGATGGCGGCCAAGGTAAGTGTTTATTATGATCTGTAAAGATGTAATTATGTTTCAGCATCAACACTAAAACAAAGGATGTGTTTGTCCACTGCACGTTCTGAACGAGGACATGTGTGTTGATTCTCAAACAACCGCTTTGCAACATGAGTTTACTGCAAATAAATATGTTTGTTGTGTGTGATTTATGACATTTAAAGCTGCGCTCTGTAACTTTTCTGGTGGAAGGTTCCGCCACTTGCTTCTCTTCGTGGAGGTGTTATTGCTTTGCTTGGAATATTCCATAGTTTGGCATTAAAATTATTAAGAAATTAAGAATACATGTTTTTCAATTTTTTTTTTTTTTTTGGGGCTTTAAGTTAATGCCAGACACGTGACCTGTACGCCACCCGCCGCCATCTTGGTTCAGGTCACTAATGTAAACAAACGTAAATCATGATGTAAATTAATTTAAATGGAAAAACTGCTTAAACTGCTCAAATATCAGAACAGTCCAACTCTTTACTGTCATCTGTGGTTTATACAACAACCAGGGCCGGCCCAGCCTATAAGCGAACTAAGCAGCCGCGTAGGGCCCCGAGGCGTTAATAGGGCCCCCAATCTGGCAACCCGTCTTATGCGAAGTGCAAGCGCAGCGTGCGCCACTAGTGTAGTAGCGCTGCTGGCGCGGCAGCGCACACAGCGGTAACATATAACACACAAACCGCATTTATTTGTAATGACAATCTGGCAACCAAGACACCAAACCTGCGCTGATTGGGCAACTTCATTGTGCGCGAGCAGAACGAGAGCAAAACATAAACACAACACAACGTGGTCCCTGCGTGGTCCTCATGTCCAGAGGAATATATCCCCCCGATGCCGAAAAACGAAAGAAGAAACTTCTTGACGATGTAAAGAAACTGCAAACTCAACAACACTCTCCAGGTATTGAACTTATCTTACAAAGAGACGGTTAATGCTGCTGTTTGAAACAACACGATTCTGTCACGTTCGCTCAGGCTGGAGGCGACGAGAGCTCTGCCCCGCGCACAATAATATGTCTGAATGAAAGATAATAAGCTTCACATTTACACCAGCCCCGTAGTGTCAGCTGCAGGTGAGGCCGGGGAGGGGCCTCTATGGTCCGGGTCACTAAGAGGCGGAGATCCGGTCCGGACGAGCGCCGTCTCGTCCAGAACCTCTGACGTGAGACTTTGGAGTGAACAGTGTGCGGCCCCTGTCCCCTGTCCCGGGCCCCTGTCCCCTGTCCCGGGCCCCTGTCCCGGGCCCCTGTGCAGCCTCAGTTAGAGATGAGCGGGTTTGAGTTTGGTCCCCTCTCTCTCACATCACCATGTGTGAGATCAATCGTGACTCGTGATGTCTGTTTTACTTTGACTTCTTAAAGTGCAATGAGAGGAACGTAAAGGTTTATGCATCAGCCAATCACATCACAGCATTGTTTCACACAGAGGAGTCCAGTGTGTGATGTTCTGATCAGAACAAACATTTATATTGTAATTAACTTTTAATAGAGCAATAAAACATTTCAATTTATTTAAAAAGCATCATTAGACTATTTGTTATAAATTATAATAAATTGATAGTGAAAAATAACCAGACATATTATGATTACGTCTGTTATAGAATAATACTATATATTTTTATACAAAAGTGGCAAAGTTGCAGAAACGCAGTCTCTTCACTATAGCTAGGTTTGGACCTTCACTTCTAGTTCTGTTCATTCTCTGGGAATAACATGTTTGCACTGTTTTATCAGTGTTAATTGTTAATCAAGCAATGCTTATGCCATTTGTTTAATTTAATATAACTTGTTTTGTCACTTTAGCAAGAAGGAACAGTTGGGGGCTGTAAAAGATAAATTAGTAAGGATAACTATTACTTTTACATTTTCAGTTAAAATGAATCAATTTGATCATAATTACCCCCCATGTTCATTAATTTAAACTGCTAATGTGGCTGTCGACCCTTAACGCCCACAAATACACCCAAAAACATATCTGGGACGTGTGTTATTTGTACAGGGAGTAGAGGTGATGTCAGCGGAATACCAAGTTGCATTGTGGGATTTAAGTTAGCAATATTTGAGCTTGTGAGGTGTTGAGAATAAACTAACTGTCAAACGGATGCCCTGGAGTTTTGGTGCTTTGTTTGCGTTGAAGAAAGTTCCCATATGTGAATTGTTTACAGACAATGGCAATAAAACTGATTCTGATGACGTGGTGAGGGGCCCCCAAAAATGTTTTCGCTTAGGGCCCCCTGAAGGCTTGGGCCGGCCCTGACAACAACAGATTGTATTGTACAAAAGCACAGCTGCTTTTTGAAATGCAATTGTAGCTTTTTTGTAGTGCGTTTAAAGTTATGTGAAAAATGTTTGCATAAATGATTAGCATTGGTGATTAGCATAAAGGTCAAACATCTTTTAACAACTGAAACATGGCTAAGTATCTGAAACTTTCCGTGTGTTTAGTAATAGTACTGCACTAAAAACGTTTAATCATGTTTAATACCATACTGTGGCGCATCAAGGGCATGGTCCTTAATTGATCTAATGAAAATATGGAAGCCTTTGTATTTAGTCTACATTTATCAACTGTCAAGAAGCTGGGTCATCTCAGTGATTATGATGATGATGATGATAATGATGTGTATTGATTTAAAAGGCAATGCTATAATTATATCATTATCATTATTGAATAGACTTTAATGCAGCTTCATTTTTGGTCTAATATAGATTTTTTTTTAAACTTCATATTGAACTTGCTTAGTCATGAAACATATATGTCGGATACACCAGGGACCAAGAATATAAAGTTCTAAGAGAAGCAGTATAATCCATCTAAAAGTTTCCTGAAAGTACAAATTCAAATATTGTTTTAGTGGCTCCGCTCCAGCTCATCTGACAGAGTTCCGTGTTGATTTGTTGTTGCAGGACGAGAAGACGAATGCAGCCAAGAAAGAAGAAAAACCAGCGGGTAAGTGCCCATTCAACCACTGAGCTCCAAATAGTGCGGCGATGCGTTTGTGGAGGCGGCAGCCAGACCCGTAATTCCACACAATGATGCTGAATGCAGTCATTTGCCTCTTGAACAATGTCGGCAGGTGGTTGAAAAGGCCCTTTCTCTGGATATGCTACAAACAAAAGAAGCTCAATGGCTGTAATCAGTTTTGTACCAGGCAGAAATATCGATACACAGAAACAAAGGCACCACGAGGCGACACAAATGAACAATCAGTGCACAAAAGTTGGAACCAATTATCCATTTCAATGCCAGTTCTAAGGAGGTTTCAGTGCTCAAACACGATCAGAGTGAACGTGCCTTATGCTTATCATCTGTCACAACAGCACACACGACGGAGGCTGTATGGTTTATTGAAGATTCTTTGAGCTTCCTCACATCATAACCTGCTTCCATGAATGGGTTTTTGTGTGTGTGTGTGTGATTTACTGTATATTGATTTACCTTGATATCAACTGGTTTTGAATAAGCATTTGGTTAGCATTCTTTTTTACATTTATCAATTTCTGAAAACAATTGTCACAAACATACCAGGTGCACATTACCATCATTCTCAATTGTTAAAACATATTTTAGGCTAGAACAGAAAATTGCCCAAGAATCTTTACTTTTAAAAACATAATTTGTCTGGTTATAGTTCCATTATATCTCATTATTATTCGTAATGTTTATAACCACCTCTGAGAACACACAGTTTTGTTTATTTCGATTTCAAAGTAGTGAGTCACTTTAACTTGAGGACCAGTACAATCCATTACAAGTTTTGGGGTAAATACAAATCTTTTTTAATTTTTTTATTTCAGGGGCGGCACCAGCTGGAGCCAACCCCGGCGCTGCACCAGAGGGGTAAGTCTTGCTAAGTTAATATATTATAGTTTATATCACAATTGTTGTAAACTCTATACATACAGGTCAGAATACAAACTTGCTAAGTCAGTGACACCCCAAACTAGAATTAAACCAATCTACCAAAGTGTAATTAACCAGATTGGCTGTGGTGAGACAGAGAGAGACCAGTCATGCCAGATCTCTATCCTGGCTCGTACAACATGCACATTACATTTACAGGGGGACAACTGCAAAGTGGATTAAAGGATTTTCAGATTTGAGCCCAAAGAAGCTCAGGGCACAGCTCCCAACAGCGCAACGAGAATTATGAGAATGACCTGTGAAGATGACGTTGTCAAAAGTGAAGAACAGACAGAAAAGAAAGTTACAAATACAAAGTTTATGGGGGATTAAATTATAGGTTGGAATATGGACTAAAGGCAGGACCTGGTTGGACAAATCTAGCACAGTCAACTATTATGTTGTGGACCCGTTTGATTATTTTTATCTACTTATTTATTTCAGCTATTGCTTTCTTTATGGTTCATTCATTCATCATCTTCTTTCTTTAAGTTTGTTCAGTTTTATTGTAAGGTTTCAGTTCTTTCTCTGTGGAATCTAAACACAGACGTTAGTTTGTAAGGCCTTAGCCTCAATAAAAAAAAGGTTAATGACAAAAATAATAATTTTACTCTGATGCCATAAATGTATCAAATTAGTGAGAGTATGAGTCACACACTTTACTAATTGGCTTTGTACACAGTATATATTTACTATGTGCCATATATGAAATGTCCACCAGGGAGCACCAGAGAGTCACTGTTATTCCCAAAATGCCTGTAAGATCAATTTATTTGTGGTTATAAAAATAAATCTGATTGCATTTATAGTTTATTGTTACTTTCTCACTTTCTCAGACAAGAAGCAGCCCCGCCCCCTACTCCTCCACCTATCGTGATAAACAGATACTCGGATGATCAGCTCAAGGCCATCGTCAAACGCATGAAAGAGAGACTGGAAATCTACAAGGAGAAAGCCACTGACCCGTTCGCCTCTTCTCCAGAGATCACTCCACCTATCAGTGAGTACAGCAGGCCTTTTCTCTTTAACCTTCTGGAGACTGAAAGACTGGATTTCCCGTTTTCCTATCGGGTCTGGATGACACACAGGCGTTTGTAGCAGAACGTCTCCCCCCTCCCTCCACAACATGAAAACTTGTGTGTTTGTTTGTTTTATGTTTAAAAATTAAATTGTAAAAAAAGAAAACTTTTTTTTAACCTGCGCAGAATCTTTGAAGGTAGCACAAGGGTTAAATCTTGCAAGAACAAGGGCCAGATTATGACTAAATTAAGTAATACAAAAAACAGACAAACCAATTTGTATTATATACATGCTATAACTTTTTATACCGGTATATGATATCGTTCTTTTTGTTAAAAGTTTAACAAATTAAAAGTGCTAGAAACCATCAACTAGCTGTATTGCAAACATTCATAAGTTTAGTTAACTATTCAATATTATGTAATTATTAATCCTATAACCATTATTTACAATAATGAAATTAAAATGAATAAATGCAACTTTACATTCAGTTCAACTTTTTTTTTGGCCTGAATACAGAAACCTTCCCCAAATACATAAATCATTTATGTTCATTTCTATAAAACCTAATGAGGATATCAAAGCTTCATGCCAAACCCTCTGTAAAGTCAAACGTGTTTCTAAAATAGCTCATATAATAATCGTCCTTGTGCTCCTTCAGCTCCTATTCTGGGAAAAGCAGAGTACGCCTGTGTGATTGAGGAGCGAAAACGACAAGCCGAGGAAGAGGTCATCAAAAAGGAAGAGGCAGAGAAGAAGAAGAAGGAGGAAGCGGAGAAAAAGAAACAGGCAGCAGGCGAGAAAAAGAAGGTTGACGAGGAGAAGAGGAAAGTAGAAGAGGCCTTGTCGGAGGAGCCAAAGATCCCACTGAGGATCAGGGTCAAGACTATGTTCTGGTTCTCTGTGGACGTGTGGCTGACGCCATTGGAGAACCTGATGGATACAGTGCTAGGGGTGACCATTGACCCCTTCACAGGTAACAAATACATACATTGTTAAATAATCTAAACATGTAGGACTATTTGGATGTGTTTGTGTGACTTGTATGTTTCCTCCTGTATTGTTCCATTAGAAAAAACGGTTGCCCCTAAACAATGTTCACGTACAAGTACAGTAGGTGGCGGTAATGTGACACTTGGATACCAACCGCCATAAAACACAGAAGAAGAACAACAAGACGAAGAACAAGATGAAGAAGAAGACAAAGAAGAAGAATGACAAGAAGACGAAGAAGAACAAGAAGATGAAGAAGGACAAGAAGACAAAGAAGAAGAAGGACAAGAAGACAAAGAAGGACAAGAAGGCCGAAGAAGACAAAGAAGGACAAGAAGGCCGAAGAAGGACAAGAAGACAAAGAAGAAGAAGGACAAGAAGACAAAGAAGGACAAGAAGGCCGAAGAAGACAAAGAAGGACAAGAAGGCCGAAGAAGGACAAGAAGACAAAGAAGAAGAAGGACAAGAAGACAAAGAAGGACAAGAAGGCCGAAGAAGACAAAGAAGGACAAGAAGGCCGAAGAAGGACAAGAAGACAAAGAAGAAGAAGGACAAGAAGACAAAGAAGGACAAGAAGGCCGAAGAAGGACAAGAAGACAAAGAAGAAGAAGGACAAGAAGACAAAGAAGGACAAGAAGGCCGAAGAAGGACAAGAAGACAAAGAAGGACAAGACCAAGAAGAAGGACAAGAAGACAAAGAAGGACAAGAAGACAAAGAAGGACAAGAAGAAGAACAAGAAGAACAAGACACGAAGAAGAACAAGAAGAAAGAGGACAACAAGAAGGACAAGAACAAGAAAAACAAGAACAAGAAAAACAAGAAGAAGGACAAGAAGAGGAAGAAGGAAAAGAACAAGAACAAAAAGAACAAAAAGAACAAGAAGAACAAAAAGAACAAGAAGAATAACAAGAAAAAGCAGAAGAAGAAGAAGAAGGACAAGAAGAAGCAGAAGAAGAAGAATAAGGACAAGAAAAACAAGAAGAATAACAAGAATGAGGAGAAGAAGAACAACAACAACAAGAACACAGTCGTGTTAACAAATAAACTCTCCTAATTCCATCCATCCATCCATTTTCTACCGCTTGTTCCCTTTCGGGGTCGCGGGTGACTGGAGCCTATCCCAGTGACTTCGGGCCTTAGGCGGGGTACACCCTGGACAGTGGCCAACTCGTCGCAGGGTTAACAATCTCTCCTAATTACACAACATTTTATATATACAAAAAATGTTTAAATCACTTATAGGTTGCCCCAGTACAAATATTACCAGTATATTGATCGTACAGTGTATACTTTTGGTACTTGCAGATCGCCGGTACATCGCCTGGCTGAGCTTAGTGACCTTAGCCTTTAACTACAACACCTGGTTTCTGACGGCGCGGCTGTGTTTCCCGTACCACACCGAGGATGCCGTCAAGTACTGGTTTCTTGGGGACATGCTAGCCGACTTCGTCTACCTCCTCGACAGCGTGGTCTTTCAGCCCCGCAAACAGTTTGTCAAAGGCGGGGACATTATCGTAAGCGCACCGCAAAAATGAGATCTTTCCATCGTTAAAAAGGACTTTGAGTGGTTTTGACGAGTTAAGATGTATTTGCTTTCAAGTATTTCAAGCACACTTACTCTGTTTTCCATCTTAAATCAGAATCAGTATCAGATGAACAAAATTCACAAACTTAGGAACTTAATTTGGTGATTCGGTACAACATAAAACAATGAACAATGATAAAGCAACATATGTAAAATCAAAAAGGGCATGCATTAAAGAACAACAATTTAGATCTATAGGATAAAAAATTAAATAACACAAAGTTTAGTGTTAAATTTACAAATGTAGTGTAAAAAGTGCATTGAAACAATGTAAATAATCTAAATAATCAACATTTGCATCTGGACTGGTCAAAGATACTCAAATTCAACATACTATTTTGAATTAACCCATGCCAGATATACATTTTTTGTTTTGAAGTGACTTTGTTTAACTAGAAATATAATCTGTATAATTTCAGAAAGATCGAGTGATGACCAAGAAGTATTACAGAGAAACGGAAAGATTTAAGGTACATTTCCACACCACTCTTTAACTCTGCCGTCTACATCTTTCATTTATGGTGTTTCTCTCAACAAAAACGCCAACTGCTTTTCCTCCAAATCATAAAACAATCCTGATCTCGTCTCTGTTTTTTTGGTCGTTGCTTTGAATGTGCATGACTTTGTCTCTGTCTAAATCACCTCAGATGGACATGATCTCCCTCATGCCCTTGGACCTGTTGTACTACCAGTTTGGCTTTAAGTCCATTTTCAGGTTCAATCGTCTTCTAAAAGTACGTGTTCTGCCAATCCGTACATTTTCACACAATGCCGTGATCATGTTTTACCAGTAATGATATCAAGCCTCTGTCTGATGTGCTTCTTCAAGGGAGAGTCATTCTTTGAGTTCAGTGATCGTTTGGAAAGCATCATGGCTAAAGCTTACATCTGGAGGTATGTTTTCCGGTGATACAAATCAGAAATACAAAAGATTCAAGTGTGAATGACTCTACTTGTGTGTCAGAGTGATCCGCACCATTGGATATCTCCTCTTCATGCTCCATCTGAACGCCTGCATCTACTACGTGGCTTCAGATTACCAGGGCATTGGTAAAACCAAGTGGGTCTACTCCGGAGAAGGCAGTGCGTAAGTGAAGACAGTATTTATACATGTTCTTTCTTTAGATACTGTGCTGTGTATTACTGGGAGAAGTGTTGGCTTAGTAGACACCGTACCATGTTATATTATAAGAGTTATGTGCTCTGGATGTTGGAAAAATAAATATCTTGGATTTCCTAGAACGTGAAACCACAGAAATGGCAGTTGTTAGTTAAAAAGTGTTTCAAAAATCTATTCTGGAACCAAAATATGTGTGCAGCGTGATTAGGTTAACCAATAATCGTGATTATTTAGGTCACAATATAATAATTATTATAACCGTGATATTTTTATTAAATTAAATAAAAATAAATAAATGTATAGAAAAAAATCTATTTATAGAAAAGTGACACTTTTCAAACTAAATTAGGTCATTTTTAGTTTAATTTGATGAAATGTGACAATTTTAGAAGCAAAATATAATAATAATAATTTTACCATTATTATTAAGTTAGCTAGCTGTTTTTATTTTGTTTTATTTTATCTTTATTTCCCCCCCATTCCTTATTAGGAAATGAGAGGTTTTTGTCTATAGGAGTTTTTGTTTATAAGAGTTTTGTTTATAAGAGTTCTTCTATTAAGAGTGTTTTTTAAACTTCCTATAAGTGATCTGTCCTTTTCCGCTGTATCTACCTGCGTTGCAACAATGAAATTTCCCCATGCGTGGACAATAAAGGAGTATCTTATCTCATCTTATCTTATCTTAAAATGAAGTCCTTTCTGCTCAGCCTTTCCTCTGTAAAGTAAACCTAAATGTAAAGTGCTTTTTTTTATCTTGCAGTTTACGTCAAATTGATCATTCAGAAAGTTTGACTTCATAAAGCAGCTCCCATATTGAGGAGCGGTAATGTGTTAAGAAAACAAGAAGGAAAGAAAATGTAGGATTTTATTGTTGCGAATAATCATTAAATCGTGACGTTTATCCTCACAGTGATCGTTACACTAAAATATGGAATGGTGACCTCCCTCGCAGCAGGTCGTGTTATCACAGGCCAGCGTGAATAGAGCTGAGTTTTTAAGAATATACAGTCATCTGGAAGTGTGCTGCAGTGTAATTGTGTTTATGTGCCGGTGCCGCTACAGTTACCTCAGCTGCTTCTTCTATGCGGAGAAGTCCCTGTTGATGATCGCTGAGCTGCCCATTCCCGACTGCATGTTCGGACAGATCTTTCAGATGACTAACTACCTTTTCGGGGCTTTCTTTCTGTCCGTCATTCTTGGACAGGTAGTTTTAACTGTTGTGTCGTGCTTCGTCGTCGGCTTCAGTGAATGTGTTGTGAAGCTTTGAGCAAAAACAAGTGTTTGAACAAAGGCAATGTTGTGGAAATAATTAATGTGCTTTATCCAGGTCTAGAACATTTTGAAGTACGATATATTGCTACAGGAAATATCACTGGCAGAATAACTTTAAAGCAGGATAAATCAGTACCATTTTCTAAGAACCATAAAGGGTTAGGGTTAAGAAAACAAGAAAACATATTGTAAAGAAAACATGAGCTGCAATAAGTAAATGGCACAACAAAACACACAGCTGGAGTCCATAATTCATAATTTAAGTTACTTATTCACTACTCTACAGCTCAATTCTTGTTGTACTTCAAAAAAATAAGGAAGACTTTACCCAAAAGTGCAAAGAAGCTCCCAAAAATATTGTTCCAGCTTTCATATATTGAACAATAAGTTGATATAGTTTGTTACTTTTCTTGTGGGGGTTCGTCAAATGTTTGTCTGCATGACGTGTTATTTTCTTTATCTGGACAATATGGCATTAAACTGACCTTGATCTCGCATGTATTACAACTACAGACGTTTTTATATCCCAAAAATACCTTGGAAAAACATACATTCTTACTGTGAGGGCGTTCGCTTCGCCCCAGATCTGGTCCGTAACCTGGCTTCCATGATAGATATGTTTAATGCCATATTGCAAAACATTTCAGGCAAAGTAATAACATGAAGACAAACATGTGGCAGACCCTGCACCAGAAAACAAAGTGCATAAAGAAGCGCAAGAGTTGAAAAGACCGACGAGAGGACTGTGGATGTCTGACAAGCTTAATTTCTGACCGTACGGGAAAAGGAGACATCAGCACTCAACACGAGATGATATTATTGTCCATTTAAGTCTGATTATGCTTCCATTGTGAGGTGTTTTATAAGCGTAACCTTGGAGGACGCAGGAAATGTCAACGAGGAGCAATCTTGAGGTGTCTTAGCTCCTGTCGCAATGGAAGATTCCTCCATCAGGCACTTCTAGGACAAACCCGGCCACAGTTTTCCACCCATTGAACCTCCTCTAACTCACCCGCCTCTCCTCAGGTACCTCCGTTGTTACTACTACGCCGTGCGCAGCCTCATCAACATCGGGGGTCTTAACGAGCCCCACACCGTCTTTGAGATTGCGTTTCAGATGACAAACTTTTTCACGGGCGTCTTTGTGTTCTCCAGTTTGCTGGGACAGGTAAAGACAGGGGCCCATAGTCTGTAGCCATAGTCATAGCCTTCCAAAAACATCTTTAGCGTTCCAGATTTACCATAGACTGTCCAAACAGGCCGTATACTATAGTCCGTTTAGCCATGCAGAGTTTCTTTAGATTCTTGACTTGGAAATGTCCCATATTAAGTTTTTTGAGACAGTGAACACGTTTTGATTCCAAAAACGTCCATGTTGATCATTTTGTTTTGTAACGTGTGTGTTCAAGCTGCTCCAATCACAAACAAAGAGTATCACGTAAATCAAACAACAACGATTGATCTCTCTGCAGTAAAAGAGCATAATATGGGATCTTCGAAAGATCACGATGAATGCAAGTGCTGGTGTTGTCATAAAAACGACGGAAATACAGAAGTTAAAAATGTATGAGAAAAAATATATTTACAATTAGGGCTGCACAATATATCACAAAGGTATCGATTACACAGTATTGGCTGATGCCATAATTGATATTGCAACAAACTAAATAGATCGCAGCGACACCATCTTACAGAAATGTGTTTTTTCTTCGTGATTTTCTTCACTCTGCCTAAATTTGCCTGAATTAAGTCACTGTTTTGTCTCTGTTAAATTTTTCACTTATTAATAAAGGTATTTGTTTTAATATAACAGAAATCATTGTGTTGAAAAATATTGCAGTACTTAACAGTCATATCGCAATCATTTCCTTTATTGTGCAGCCTTATTTACAATCTCTATTTCTGCTGTAAACATGTTGGCTTGACTAGAACACCAGGACTTGTCAATATAAAGGCATAGAATAGTAAATATCTGTTTTAAAACTCACTGTACTTCCATGCGCCTCAGATGAGGGACGTCATTTGCGCTGCCACTGCAGGACAGACGTATTTCCGGACCTCCATGGACAACACTGTGGCCTACATGGTCAACAACCACATCCCGTCGCTGATCCAGAACAGAGTGCGCACCTGGTACACCTACACCTGGGACGCGCAGGGCATGCTGGGTAAGAAGGAGTGACGTGTAGCCCGTTTTACCTCGTCGCATGTTGACTTTATGATGGTTTTAGACGAGTCCGAGCTGCTGGATAAAATGCCTCTGGTGATGAGAACGGCCATCGCTGTGGACATCAATCTGGAAACGTTCAAGAAGATTGATCTCTTCAAGGTAAAGTGTGACAAACAAACATGCTGATCGACATCCTGTAGAACAAAGGTTCATTTGATTATTTTATTGAAATGTATCCATGGCTTGAACTAGATATTAATTTGTCATAGCCCTAGTCATTTTATTCCTTTCAATAAATCCATGTCAATCAGTGTCAAATTTTAATGTTACAGTTATTTTGAGAATATTTGTTGTGAATAAGTGAATTCCCTTATTTTGTTTGGATCAATGTCTAGTTAATCTCCATATCACAACTATGTCACCAAATGTATTTATAATTTGTTTTAGTAAGGCCTAATTCACTGCATAATTACACCTACCATACTTAAAATGAAAAAAGTACACTTTAGGCAAAAATGTCCTTGAAATAAGTGAAATTATCTGCCAGTGCAGTCAGAGAATTATACATTAAGAATACTTTAAATTAGATTCATAATCGTATTAAGCGTTTATTTAGTAGAAATGTCTTAAAACAAGATAAAGTGAAGTGAAGTGAATACATCTTTTCCTTTTATTAATGAAATTTGCAGATAACATTGTAGAGGATATCATTTATTTTACATTTATTGCATTTATTTAGTTACAACAGATGATTGTTCGTTTCATTTGTTCCAGGCATTCCTATACAAAAGCATACAAAACACACCTTCATTGTTTCCTTCAGGGATGTGACCAGCAGATGTTGGTCGACATGTTGCTGAGGCTCAAGTCTATTATCTATTTACCAGACGACTTTGTGGTGAAAAAGGTGAGTTACATTACAGTGAAGATTGGTGAGGTGTTCAGTGCAGGTCTTACAGTGCTGTATTCCCAGGGCGACATCGGTAAAGAGATGTACATCATAAAGGGTGGAGCGGTGCAGGTGGTGGGCGGCCCTGACAACAGCATCGTGTTTGTGACGCTGAAGGCCGGCTGCGTGTTTGGAGAGATCAGGTCAGAAAATAATGTTTTTGGAATGTTTTTGCGTTTGATTCTTCTGTGTAGAGTTTGCATGTTCCGCCCTTGCAGACTACAATATAAAAGTCTCACTTTTTAAAGCCTTTGCACTGCAGCTGTGAACTTGCTGTTGTAAAGGGGACATCATGGCTACAATCCGGCTTGTTTACATCATCAACATGTACTCTCCCAACCAAAAACATTTAATAATGATAATAATAAATGGCACATATACCTCATTTTTCTATCTCAAATCAGTCAATTTATAGCACATATTTTTGAAATTCAAAAGACAGTTATGGATTCTGATGATAGCAGGGCATTTTCCTTTTCATTATAGTTTTTAGGTCCAGGTCAAATTTGTATTGCACATTTACAACAACCAGTGCTGCCCAAAATACTTCACACAGAAGCAACAATGCATAATTAAATACTATGCAAAAGACAAGAATGAGCACTAGTTGTATTTGTTTTTTTTGCAGCTTTTCAGTGTTGTCAGTATTTCAGTATTTTATGTTCTATACTTCTATACTAACCTCAGCCCACTCAGTTACTTGCAAAGTAACCGCAGCAAACATGACTTTTGTGACGTTTCACAGTCTGCTGCAGTCGTCCAAAGACGGAGGGAACCGGCGAACGGCGAACGTCAAAGCGTACGGCTTCGCCAACCTCTTTGTGCTGGAGAAGAAGGACCTGTTCGATATTCTGGTTCATTATCCAGAGTCTCAGAAAGTCCTGGCCAGGAAGGGAAAGTGAGTTTAATCAAAGGTGGAAGCAAAGCGGTATTCCCATAAATGTACTACTGCTACTACTACTACTACTACTACTACTACTACTACTACTACAGCCTAAATAGAACATGCACAATCAGTTTATCTTCTTGCGGTCGCCCACTGCTCCTGACCGGTTTCCCCGGCAGCAGGATGGGTCAAATGCAAAGAGATTTTCATACGGAAACGATCAAATGTGTCTTAAATGTAACCTTTTCCGGCGGAGGGTCTGAAACCTTTCTATTGTTTTGCCTAGAATGTTCCACAGAATAAATGCGTAACATCTCCGTGAAGAAAAGGAAGTGGCAGACCCTCCATCAGAAATATTACATTGTACACGTTTGACTTCATCATTGGGTAAAACAAATACCAACTGAGTGTCCCTGGTACAAATCATGCCCGGGTGTACAGACACTTCTCTTTGATAAACTGGAAAAAGTGCAAAATCGAAGCGACACCACAGACACAGACATGAACTTTATTCGTAAGTTTCATTGCTCACAAGCTGTATTTTTCTTGAGAACAGAAAACTCATGAAGGCCAAGGGTCCCGCTGCAGCTAAAGTAGAGGAGGAAAAGAAGAAAGGCTTGGCTCTGTTTGGACCTAAACCCGCCACACCCAAACTGCTGCGCGCCTTCGGAGGAAACATCAACAAAAAACTCGTAGAGAAGCTGAAAGTACGTGTCGCTTGACTATCTTTACAAGTCTGCCTTATCATAGAATTTCACTTTATCTAATTGTCCTTTTGTTTATTTTTTTGTTTTGTTTTCAGGTACACACATGAAGTGGCCGTCGTATATTGACCCAAAATACATCATGTACTCCTTTTTGGGAGTGTGTTATTTAGTTTGTATTGTTTTCCTGCACATTTTTGTAAAACACTGTCTCAAGAGCCAAACCAGAACTGATTAAGTTTCATACATTTCACCACAATTGACCTTATGCCCCCTAGTGGTCATGTTCTTCATGTCTTTGACTTAAAGTAGACATAATTATGTGAAATGTACTTTTAAGAACTAACCTTATTCTTTATTCTACCACATTCAACACTCCATTGCTCTGAAAGTTCCTGTTTTCCCACTGCTCTTTATTTACTTTACAACAGCACAAAGCCATTTGGGCATAAATGAAGAAAATACACTTAATAAAAGGTTTTAAATAACTATATAACAGACAAAAAGCATGTCTTCTTTAACTTGCATTTAGCATTTGAACCCAAAGTTTTGAAAAGCAGATTGAAATGACACTGCACTGTTGTATATTATAAAGAAAGGTAAGGGTGGCGTTGTTGTTGGTTAAATTTGACCATAAAATAAAAATAAGAAGTAACCCTGGAAACCGAAGTTGACATTTGTTTTCAATCTCTTATGTATATGTTATAACTTTCAAATTTGTTTGCAGCATTATCACTTTTAATTAGCATTTATTACCCTGCATTCCCAAAGTATCCTTGAACATGCTTTTCTTAATCATGGCCATTTGTTGAACTACAAATCCCAGTAGCAGGTTTAGTAGAGTGAAGCAGAGTGGGCGTGTCCTACGGGGAATTCATGAGTCCGAAGAATTAATTGGCTCAGTGTTGTTTGGGGTGAGACGAGGACAGAGAACGTCCCAGACAGACGGGAGGTTCTGGGTGAGAGTAGAGGGTCTGTTGTTGTTGCTGTAGCGCACAGAGAGGATGTTTAGCAGGTTAAAGCAGCTGCTGAAGACCTCAGAGCCCCCGCCACAGGCCCCACCTCCGCCCGCAAAGGTAAGAAAGACCCTTTTAGTTTGACTCTATCTGCAAATCCACCTAGTTGATTGGAAAATGTATGATTTATTGTATAACTTATGCAATAAAAGCAACAGATATGGAAGAAAGTGTGCAACTGCAGTGTATTTTACAACTGTATCTATGTTGTTTTTTATTCATTTTTTAAGTAAATCATTTGGTTTTAACATGAGAAAATAAACAGCGTTATTCGGGACTTTGATTTCCTAGAATCAGGAGCAGCGTGTAAATCTACTTGGCGCCAAAGAGATGTCAAGTCCTCACTGGAGACAGTTCAAGTGCCCTGGCACACTATATTAATCTGAGGAAGTCAAATACAAGTGAAGTGTAGGGATTCCCGATTATTTTTCTTCAAATTCATCTATCACTATGTTAATTTTGCTCTAATTGTGACTTATCAAAAACACAAACAAACGGCTTCCTTCAACATTAACAACATATTTTCGCTATTTAACACAAAAAAGTTCCCGTATTTTCCGCACTTTAAGGCGCACTGTCAATGAATGGTCTATTTTCTATATTTTTTCATATATAAGGCGCACTGGACTATACGGCGCATTAAGAGAAACAAAACGTGTACCACACTAAAACGCTTCAAGGTCAGTAAGCACAACCAGAATGAATCCATATATAAGGCGCACTGGATTATAAGGCGCACTGTCGTTTTTTGAGAAAATGAAAGGCTTTTAAGTGCGCCTTATAGTGCAGAAAATACGGTATATCTTTTTTCCCTCTTAAGTCGGAACTCTGCACCAAACCACATGTTTTTACTGACTGGATTGGCTGTAGACCTCGTGATTTCAAAAGCATTACAGTGACGATTCAAATGACAGAATCTCCGTCTCGATTCAAATGACAAAGCTCTACCGTACAGTGAAAACATGTTTGTTAACAGGAAGAAAAGCCTCCGGAGAAGAAGGACGAGCCCCCGAAGAAAGATGATGAGAAAAAAGAAGAAAAGACAGAACCAAAGAAGGAGGAACCCCAACCAGGTCGGACCAAACACTGAACCTGAACCACACACTTCAAACGTCTGAACTGTGGGAAAGTAGATGCTTATGGAGGAGCTGGGATACATATAAGAAATGTAGCTCTCTTCATTAGAGTTTCTACCAAATATTTTTGTGACTAGGGATGTCACAATGTCAAATTTTAGTGTTAAAATTATTGCAAGAAAATTACGATTATTCACGATTGTTGAGAATGTGACCAGTAAAATCTCTCATTTTCTTTGATTCCCGTGGTCCGACGTGTTATTTTTCCTCAAGTTTGTGACCGGTTTTATGAAAATTTTACTTTCTTTAAGATAAAATAAAATTCCATATGACAAGACAGCCAGATTTAAACAAGTTATTGACATTTAGCTCTATTTTTTTATAGATAGATCGAACTAAAAGGACTTATTCAAGCTTCAAAATTGTCACGATTATAATTTTTTAGTTGTTACAATTATATTGGGCCCTGAATAATCACGATTTCCGATGAACCTTGACATCCCTAGTGACTAAATTAATTAAGATTTCAACATAATTTACTTTGTCCCATTGTATTTGTGTTGATGTAATGAGCTGGTGCCTGAGAACAATTGTTAGTATTACATATTTTCATCTTTTATGTTATTTTTTTATAATTTTAGCTCCTGCCCCAGCTGCACCTGCCCCAGCTGCACCTGCCCCTGCTGCACCTGCTCCTGCTGCACCTGCCCCTGCTGCACCTGCCCCTGGAGCTCCTGCTGCTGCGGCAAACCCGGAGGAGCCAAAGGAGTATGTTGTGACTTTATCTAGACTTTTGCATGACACAACATAAAACCCAAAGAAGCTAGAAATAAATAAACCTCAAACAACCTCTAGTCATTTCAAATTGTGATGAAGAAATATAAAAGAATCAGGAAAGTGTGTTATTTAAGCCACTGTATGTGAGTTAATTGTTAGAGGTTGTCTGGATGTGCTAAGCTGCAGGAAAGAGAAAAAGAATAAACTAGAATTGAAATTATAGCTATTTATTTGAGCAGATTGCTATGAACCTCTGATGTAAGCGTTTTCCTTTTTTGCTACATCTGTCTTAATAGAAGAAAAATACAAGTTGATCTATTAAGGTCTTGATCTTTTTCAGAATTTTAATCTGAAGTAGTATGATGACCACAATTATCCTGTGTTAATGACATTATAATTGGCACGATTATTAATATTTTAATGTGGATGAGATGGTTAAGGAGTTCATCAAAGCATCAGATTTCAGTGTAAAAGGTTGTGTTTGTCCATTGTTGCATCGCGGACCCAGCTTTTTCCTCATGTCAACAGCAAGCTTGACTGTTTAGTGTCATGACAACGTTAAATGCCTCTTGTGTTTACCTTCACTGTCAGGATAGCCGCTGCCGCCTTCACAATGTGACTGTGTCTGCGGCTAAAGAGGGAAAAGCAGATTAGAGGCTTTAGAGGTATTTGTGTCTCTCGATGACGAATTAAAGATGCTCGTGTTTTTAGAGTCTTGATCTGTCTTGATTTTAGAGTCTTGATATTTGATTAATATCGCCTTGATTGATGTTTAATATTGATCTCTTATAGTTCAGAATGGTTTTAGCTTAATCTGCTGTTAATAGATGAGTGATAACACATTAAAGCTGCACAGTGTGTCACCTTTCCTGGTGGGGCCTCTGCCACCTGCTTGTCTCCATGGAGATGTTAATTCTTCTCCTGGAACGTTCCCCAGTATGGCATTAAATGTATTTATTTAATTATAGGTGTTTCCACTTCACTATAAAAGTTGCACAGTGTTAATTTAAAAGAGGTAATGCATCTTTCAAAATAATGTTTAAAAGCCCATCCAATAAATCTATATTACTTATTTTTACATTTATATTAAACTAAAATGATACACTCCAATTCTTTTGAGAGGTGAAAATCCCTCAAATCAGGAAAGAAAGATTTGTCTGAACTCGGTTTTTCTGCCGTTTTCCACATAATCTGAATTCCCATTGGTTTGTAAAAAATCGTACATTTTGGTGTTTGTTTCTGTTTCAGCGAAGAGCCTCCTCCTCCTCCTCCGCCCGTGGTTTACTCCCGTTACGCAGACGACCACCTCCGAGCTGTGGTCAAACTACTGAAGGAACGAACAGAGCTCCTCAAAGAAAAAACTATAGATCCATACGCCACGTCTCCGGAAATCACTCCACCCGTCAGTGAGTCGAAATACAGAAAATAGAGCAATAACACACACAGATAATGAATGAAGGTTGGAGTATTAAGTGGAGCATTAATCACAGTGGCAGTATTTATAGTAAACACATATAGTACTGTAGAATAATAGTGATAAGATATTAATAGTAGTTATATGAAGTAGTTATGGTGAAATAAAAATGTTTTAGTAGCCGTAGTACAAGCATTAGCTGGTGTAGTCAGAGATGTAGTACTCCCCTGTACTATGATGTTCCCTGACTCATTTTCTTGAACGTAGTGACTGATGACTCGGGACATGACGAATTACACCTCAAGTCCTTACTATACTGCATATACAGTCCTTACTATACTGCATATATTTTATTTGCAGGTTATTGAATTATGATTTTAAAGTTCAGAGGTAGTTTAAAGCTATGGGAATTCAGTTAGCGCAGTAAACATTGATAAGAAAACTCTTCTTAAACGGGCTGGACTCGGTTTTTAGATGATTATGACTTGACTCGGACTCAAACTACGAGGATTTGGACTTGGATTTGGACTTGGACTTGGACTTGGATTTGGACTTGGATTTGGACTTGGATTTGGACTTGGACTTGGACTTGGATTTGGACTTGGATTTGGACTTGGACTTGGACTTGGATTTGGACTTGGATTTGGACTTGGATTTGGACTTGGACTTGGACTTGGATTTGGACTTGGATTTGGACTTGGACTTGGATTTGGACTTGGCTCGGACTCGACTCGTGTATAAGTGACTTGGACTACAACAATGACGACTGGGAAAGAACTTGTACTCAAAAAACTGTGACTCAACAACACTGATAGTATTTTAGTAATAGTGTTGATAAATGTAACTGTTGCAGTAGAAATGTAGTATTCAGCAGTTGTTATAATAATATATAAAGTATTCTTCATAATACTCATTTTGTTGGACCTTCTTTGAGTTAATTGAACCTTTTTTGTTGCCGTTTGTAGCGCCCATTTTGAAGAAGGAGGACTACATTCGACTGAAGGAGGAGGAACGTATCGCTAAGGAGGAGGCAGAGAAGAAGAAAGCGGAGGAAGCGGCCAAAAAGGCGGAAGAAAAGAAGAAGAAAGACGAAGAGAAGCGCCTGGAGGCCGAGAAGAAGGCGGAGGAGGAACGACTCGCCACAGAGGCCCAAAGGAAAACGACGATCCTCCCAGAGTTTCACTGCCACTGTTTCGACGTGCTCTTCCATCCCATCGAGAGCAAGATGGACGCCATTCTGGGCTCCACCATCGACCCCTTCACAGGTCTAAAGTACTATCTACTCAACTTACAAATGTGTTTTACTGATCTTTATTAAAATACCGTGCTTTTATTAGTACTGCAATCTCAACGAAAAGTATTGCTCTAATGTAGGGCTGCTTTAAAGTCGATTTCTATTCACTGTTGATGTGATTACCCCTCATCTGTTTAGAATTCTGTCTATGTTCAGCATTGAATATTTAGCTAGGAATAATTTGGATAAAATAGTAAGAAATTATCCCTCTTTTAAAACTGTTTACGTTGTTTTTTAGCTGCTTATTATTGGACATTGGACATAGAAAACAAGTTATTAATTGTCATTTGAATAAGATCAACATTAATGTGACGATGCATTATTTTTTATTGAGTTCATGGACAGTTTACATTTTGCATTGTTTAATTTACACAAAAGTTATAAGAAGGCCATGTTCTAGCTGAAGTACATGAGAACAGGTTATTGTCATGTAGTAATAGTAATAAACTGTTTTTGAGCGTGTGACTAGTGAAGGTTGGAAATATGTGAGTGTAAAAAACCTGTTCTCATGTACTTCAGCCAGAACATGACCTTCTTATAACTGTATTGTTTGGAAGATCTTGTGCATCCATCGCTGTGTCACTAAACTCCTCTGTGGACGTTTCTCCCTCAGATCGCAGGTACATCTCGTGGCTGGCTTTCGTGGCGGTGGCGTACAACTACAACGTGTGGCTGTGCACGGCCCGGCTGGCCTTCCCCTTCCACAACGAGACCTCGAAGCCCATCTGGGTCTTCTTCGACGTCCTCAGCGACGTCATCTACATCATCGACATCATCATCTGGCAGCCGAGACTTCAGTTCGTCAAAGCCGGAGACATCATTGTAGGTCCAAAAACGGAGAGACACGTGTGGAAAAATACATGCTTAATCTCAATATACTGTATTTAAACGTGTGGATTTGAAAACACTGTCCAGATGATTACCTTTGAGCGTTTGTATTTAACTTAACATTAAATATGTCACCTGCTTGTCACTAAGATGTTATTGCTTTGCCTGAAACTTTTCCCAGTATAGCATTAATTATTGTTTTATAGCCATAGAAAAAGCCTGTAATGAAATAAATGCAAGCTAGATAAAGTCATACTGTGGAACATTTCAAGCAAAGCAAAAAACATGGAGAAATACATATTGAGCACCTTTAAAATGTTGTCTCTTTGCAGAAAGTGAGAGCTATGAGTAAAGAACATTACCGCAAATCCGAGAAATTTAAGGTGAGATGTTTCAAAGCTCAAATCATACCATCATACTTGTATTCATTATTCAGTGTATTCACGATTTATTTTATTTCTTTTCCTCTGTAGACAGATATATTCAGCATCTTACCGTTTGACCTCCTGAACCTGCAGTTTGAGTTCTCGTCTTTGTACCGGCTCAACCGCTTCATCAGGGTAACCACATTTTCTATAATAAAGGTGCTGTTGGTCTGAGATTGTTGCAGGACGTGTTTCCTGGTTAGATAAAAGGTCAATATGAAATAAATAAGTTATGATCCGCAAATGCTGAACCGTCTCATTCACCGCAGAACATTACCATAGTTGGATATGTGCTTGAATTTAGTCATATTTATCTTGATTTGAGTATATTTTGGCTCGTTAAAATTAGATTTGTCAACGGAGGAAGCATAAAATGTCTTTGTGTAGCATTTTCTCACTTGAAGTTAACAAAAAAGCAGCTACTTTACTTGAAATAAGAAAAACACGAGGGTTTTCTCACTTGAAATTAGCAAAAAAGCTGCTATTTTACTTGAAATAAGAAAAAACAACTTGTTCCATTGGCAAATTTCACTTTAAAATACCATTAATATACTCAATTCAAGCATTTATTCACAGATCATCTCATTTTGATGGTGTTTTTGTTTGGTAATGCTCCACAAACCTCTTATGGTTTCAAAGTCCTTTTAGCTGACAACAATCACATCTCTGGTTGAATAATTGCATCACTATGGAGCTATTGTTCAGAAGAGAAGAAACGAAGATTATAATTAGTACTGTTACACATCTAATCATCATTAAATATTGTCATTGTCCGTCTTTCCCTCAGCTCGATTCCTTTTTTGAGTTCAGCGACCGCCTCGAGAGCATCATGGCCAAGGCTTACATCTGGAGGTGCGTCTTTGGCTTTTCGCTTTCGTCTCTCACGCGCAGACACGTGTTTGTTTCACCGGGTTTTCTCTTCTGGCAGAGTGGCTCGGACCACCGGTTACCTCCTGTACGCGCTTCACCTTAACGCCTGCTTCTACTACGTGGCCTCGGTTTACCAAGGCCTCGGGACCAGCACCTGGGTCTATAACGGCAACGGGACGGCGTAAGTGCGAGTTTGGGGGCGACGCTTTCAGGGGAAACACTATTAGCGGTGGTGTATTTATTATATTTGCACGTGTGAGTTGAAAGGGAAGGTTCAGACACCGTGGTAGTGATGTAGAAAAGTTGTTTATTTATTATCGTATATTATATTAAAGGTGTACGTTGTAACTTTTCTGGTGGTGCTCCTTTGAGATTGTCATTGACCTCAGTAAAAGCGTGTCGTTTAGAGCAGAAATCAGACTCTAGAGGAAATGATTTGACCATTTTTGTTGCTGTTGTTGAAACATGGCAACGATTAAAAGTCTGTGTTGTTTATATTCAGGAAATGAACATTCGAAGCACCTCGCCCTGCCTCATATTTCTTTGCATAAAATATTCCATAACATGGCATTAAACGCATCTATCTCACAGCAAGAATGCATATTTTCAATAACAATTATGTGAATAAAATAAAAAAAATTGATAATCAAGTGAATAAGCCAGATAAAAGCTGTGGTGAAGTCAAGCTTCTTCCAGTTGAGGCAGCTGGCAAAACTAAAACCAGTCCTTCAGAGACAACATTTTGAAACCGTAATCCACGCCTTTGTCACCACTCGGCTGGATTACTGCAATGCTCTCTATATGGGGGTTAGTGGGTCCTCAATTGCTCGTCTCCAACTGGTCCAAAATGCTGCTGCCCGTCTTTTAACTGGAACAAGAAAATATGAGCACATTTCACCTATTTTAGCTTCACTCCACTGGCTGCCCGTCCATTTTAGGATTCATTTTAAAACTCTTTTATTTACTTTTAAAGCCTTAAATGGTCTTGCCCCTCCTTACCTCTCCGAGCTGCTACACCCCTACACTCCCAGCCGTTCCCTCAGGTCAGCTGACCAGCTACTCCTGGCAGTGCCACGGGCTAAAGGTCAGAGGTGAACGAGCCTTTGCAGTGGCAGCTCCAAAACTGTGGAACAAACTGCCACTCCCCATAAGAAAAGCCTCCTCACTGCCTCTTTTTAAATCGCTTCTTAAAACTCATCTGTTTTCTCTGGCTTTTAACTCCATGTAGTGTGTTGATTGTATGTTTTATATGTGTTGGGAGGGCAGCACCTTTTTATTTATTTTATTTTGTTTATTTTTATTCCATTGATTTTAGTGTGTTTGTTTGATTCAATTTTCTATTTGATTTTGTTTTTATATCTTATTTTATTACTTTTATCCTATTTTTGCCTGTCTTTTACCTTGCTGTGAAGCACTTTGGAACCCTCTGGTTGTATAAATCGTGCTATATGAATAAAGTGGATTGGATTGGATTGAATAAAAGTGAAAAGTTACACCTTTATGAAGTGAAAGGATTATTTGGATGGATCACGTTTAATGGTTTGGAGGCAGTGAAGCCAGATTTCAGTAGTTTGAAGATTAGTAGTCTGAATTTACTGGATAAAAGGATGAAAAAGGAGAATTATTTAACCCTTATCTCTGTGTGCATTTCTTGTTATGTTTTAAGCGTTAAATTAACCTTGTACTTTTCCCTCTCCAGATATCTGCGGTGTTACTACTTTGCTGTGCGTAGTCTGATTAACATCGGAGGCCTCCCGGAGCCGACCAACACGTACGAGATCTCCTTCCAGATGTTGAACTTCTTCATCGGCGTCTTTGTCTTCTCCAGTCTGATTGGACAGGTCAGAGGACACATGTTTAAAACCACAACGTCTAATGTGGAGTCCAGTGAAGCGGACAACTTCTCTTACATCCAGTCACGTGCTATACCTCAGCAGCCATCATACTAAATACTTCTACAACAAAGAGAATTTATATATGGATTAATTCTGGTTGCGCTTACTGACCTCTAAGCGATTTTTTTGCAGTACACGTTTTGTTTCTCTTAATGCGCCTCCTATAGTGCGGATAATACAGTACTACTTATGTCGAAGATTAAAATAGACAATATAATAAAGGACCATGTGAGTTGAGTTAAAATAGGGGGAAAAAACAACAACATGGTATGCATCGTTTTATTTCATTTTATGTACTAATTAATAATGAACATGTACACATTAAAGGCGGTATGGACGATTTTTCGGCGATTTGAGAACGCAGGCAGAAGTGCACATGCCACTCCCCCGTGTGGACTGATACAACACACACGTGCGTTTGTTTATTAGCGCAACTGAGCGCATCACATCTCTCGTCTCCCATAGATTTCTGTCCACTTCTGCGTCAGCTCGAACTGTCTTTCTCCGTCTTCATTTTGCCCCGTACACTGAGGGAACTATATTATGATAGATCCATGCGCTTAGGCACGCGGAAACGTGGGCATGAACCGCACGCGGCTGCAGGTGAGCGATAGGTACGTTTTATGATTGATACGTGGCAGGACAAATGATTTATCCACGCCACGAGGAAATATGATAAAACATTTGCTGAAAAAAATCGTCCATACCACCTTTAAGATTCCGACTGTAGTCCCTTGGCAAGGTGTAAAATGCATGCAATATATAAACTAAACTTCACTAAACTTGTTGGATACCTTAATAATCTCATCCACTACATAAACTGGACTCTGTGTATCAGGCATCACTCTTTATGATTTAGTTGGCCGGACATCACTGCAAACTCGTAGAAAACAACATTATATTTATTGACAAAGTTATTCTGGGTAAGTACCTCATCATCAGCTCCAGTAATTACCGACTCAGTGCTTTACGGCGCTGGGAAAATCTGCTTTTCCCCCCTCTGCACCTTAGTCTTGGAATAATCTACAAAATAAAACCTTTGAATTGGACACTGTAGTGATAAATACAAGAAAATTAGAAAGTGATTTAGTAATATTCTGTACCGTGTTGACTGTGTTGTCTCTCTTCTGAATTGCAATGGGATTTAATAAAAGGTATAAATAAAATGAATCAAACTGAATGAAACAGTCCTTGATAAAAGGCTGTGGGTGGAACATAGTTGAATATATTTTTATGGTGGTTCGTGGTTTAAGTGTTTCGTTCTTTTCCAGATGCGAGATGTGATCGGGGCAGCCACAGCGGGACAGACGTACTTCCGGGCATCTATGGACGGCTGTGTGTCTTACATGAACACATATCACATCCCCAAATTGTGCCAGAACAGAATCCGCACGTGGTATAACTACACGTGGGCCGCGCAGGGCATGCTGGGTAAATTGAGAGCCAGGCAGTCGATTTGACACGCAGTTTTTGTCATTTTCGTTGATGGTTTTGATTGGCCTCTCCTCCTCAGATGAGTCCGAGCTGCTGGACAAGATGCCCCTGGTGATGAAGACGGCCATTGCAGTCGACATCAATTTAACCGTTTTCCAAAAGATAGATCTGTTCAAGGTCGACCAATCGCACCGCAGCCCAAACAGACGAGTTGTGAATGTTTTTATTGACACAGTGGTGTACTTTTGTTTCCCCTTCAGGGCTGTGACCAGCAGATGTTGGTGGACATGCTGCTGAGGCTCAAGTCCATCATTTATCTACCAGGAGACTTTGTGGTCAAAAAAGTGAGCGATCTTTAAGCAAAGTCTGTCGGAAAATATGATCTAATCTTTATCTCATTTTTAAGACCAAGCTGGCAACATTTTAGCGTGACAATTGGAACTAAATCTAGAACTAACCCTGTACTTGAAAATAAGTGCCATTTAAAGGTGCCATATCACGTTTCGTAGTCTATCCTAAGGGTATATTTGATCATAATAAGGGTTGTGCGACACCCATAACATAATAGTTATGAAATATCACCCATACCTTGACCCCGCTCACAAACCGGAAATGCAGACGGCTTAGTTTGAGATTCGCCCCCACCCTTGCGAAGAGCGATCTGGCTCCCCCGCCCAACCCGTGACGTAGTCTCAGCGTGGAGACGGTGTATGAACAGCTCCCGCGCTCCATCGTCTGTGCCAACACTCAAATGTAACTTTGATGTAAGTTCTACAACACAAGTCTAAAGATTCACAGCGCAGCAACGTGAATCTAGCCGTAACTGAGGCTCGCGGCAGCACTCACCTTCCCTCCACCTTTCCCGCTCGGCGCAGCCGGTAGAGGAGGAAGGGAGAAGGGGGAATGGTGAGGCGCGGTTGTGGTGCTGACACGCGGTTGCAACCACCCCCCGTCAATGTGCAGATTCGACGAAAGGATATAGTCTGTTCTGTAGCTAAAAACTGCGGGAATCAATCTAAAAAACACTTTGGGCACATATATGAGGCACAAGAAGGTTAAAAGCTCTGAAAAGTTGATTTTGCACAATATGGGACCTTTTAAAAATATGTTTTCTTCCAAAAGAGCCTCCTGAGCTCCAAACCACATGCTTTTTACTGACAAAGGAGCTCATGATGAAAACAACCCAAGCTGAACGTTATGGATTAGAATCTCAAAAAACAATCTTGATTGAAATTCCCTCAAGTGCACAGCCTCAGATGAGACAGCTGGGTGAACATAAACCACAATTTAAAGTGGCACAGTTTAGGTTTAAACATGCATTTTATCCTTTCTGGGTTGTGTTCACATCACGTGGCATCACACTATATTAAAACGTCTTCAGAATTTGCTGTATAATTGTTGACCTGGTTTGTAGTTTATCTCTGCAACTGCTGAGACAGTGCCGCTCATCCAATCTCAAAGATGTGTCTGTAGAAAGGACTTCAGGGCGTTAAATTAATATGACACATTTGTGGAGCCGATCCCGGACAAATCATGATACGGTTCATGATTTGTGCTTCGTAACTTTAGTTCTTTCAAAAACAGTAAACGTCCCATAGAATTGCAGCCCACACATCTGAAAATATGTAACAGTAGCCTATTCTGTTTGCATTTTTTATCATATTTATATATATTTCCCCAGGGCGACATCGGTAAAGAGATGTACATCATAAAAAGCGGCGCGGTGCAGGTGGTGGGCGGCCCTGACAACAGCATCGTGTTTGTGACGCTGAAGGCCGGCTGCGTGTTCGGAGAGATCAGGTTTGTCATTCACCACACGGAGATACGCCAATACTCATCCACACGTGCGCACACTCATCAACGTACGACCCGACTCTAGTTTACTGCAGTCCGCCAAAGATGGTGGAAATCGACGCACGGCCAACGTGAAGGCGCACGGCTTCGCCAACCTCTTCGTGCTTGAGAAAAAAGACCTGTTCGAGATCCTGGTCCACTATCCAGAATCTCAGAAGGTGTTGGCCAGGAAAGGAAGGTGAGCGAAGGCGACGAGTGAAACAAACGTGTATCGATTAGATTTCACTGGAAATACTTGTGATGTCATCTTTTTTTTTAGGAAACTTATGAAGGCGAAAGCTGCGACAGGCGGAAAAGAAGAGGAAAAACCCAAAGGTCTGACGCTCTTTCAGGCTAAACCGCCGACGCCGAAGCTGCTCAAAGCTTTCGGGAATCTGCGGAAAATGAGTAAACTCAAGGTACCAACTCTGTCATTTAAAAGAAACCGTTGATTCTATGTCACGATCTTGTTCTTTGGTGCAGCTCGGGTCAATATTAAGCGACAAACAAGGAATTATTTTGAAAAGAAATCTCAAAACGGCACCACAAATTCACTAGATTAATCGTGTGGTATAATGTTTGGTCTGCTAACTAAAGTAATGGCTGTTTATTTAAAAATGACCACAGATTTTTCTTGCTTGAATTAATTGGTAAAGTACATTTGTTAATTTGAAAAATGTAATAATTGATATATCATAGTTTTGGATAAACAGAGCTATTAAAAATGTTTTAAAAGCTAAGGAACTATGATATTTTCTCATTGAACTACAGATATTTCCCACCGTTTTGTCGTCATGGTAACACTAATTACCGTGTTGGGACTGTTATGATGCGAGATTTTCGGAAACGTTTAATTGACTTGACTTTCCTCTCCACAGCACGCAGAGGCTGAAAAGTGAACACTGGATCTTATTGAGCGTCAGACCTTTTATGTTCAACAAGACCCTCGTGTAGTCAGATGTATTCATTGCCTCAGCATTCACATTCTGTCTGAATAAGGATAATTATGTTGTCATTGTAAACAAATATATGGGTTTGAAAATGTACAAGTCTTGCAATTTCAGTGTATGTTTCTAATAAAATATGAAAAAGAGCATTATCCTGATTCAATTGTCATATTTCATCTATAACATTTGGATTAGAGCTTTAAATTCAGACACTAAATGCATGAAATCTGGTCCATTATTGTTATAACACATCTATTCAACTTTACAGCACTTATGGCTTTATGCATTATGAGCCGGTATTTTATAACATCTAATCTTCAGATAAATAACTGATGTAGTAATATTAGTATTAACATCAGAAGTGATCTTATTTAATCCATTCAGCAGTTAGCTCAGGTGGGAGGCTGGGGTTCAAATCCCCCTCTAGCATATTACTTTTGTGTTATTAACCAAATATTGAACGCCCAAAGTCTGCTTGCACGCTGCTGAATTTGACATCTATTGAAACCCTCTCGCTTCCAAATTGACATCTAAATTCTACAAATGAAAGAGATTGAAATTTGGATGGAGAAGATTGCAATCTGGAGGTTGGACTTCTGATGTAGTTCAAACGATCGTGTTAGAACTACATTGGAAGTCTCAGGCAATGGGGAACAGAGGACGAGGTGCTGGAGGGACCATCATGGCAGGACAAGCCCCTACACGGGATGCACCACAGGAACATAACTGACGTGGCGGATATCAAGAAACCCAACCACCAATGGCCAGAGCGCGCCGGACTGAAGGACAGCGCCATAACCTGGCAGAGAAGAAGAACGACAGAGCCAAGATCCTGTGGGACTTCCAGATACAGACAGACCAACCAGACAGTGTGGTGGTGGATAAACAGCAGAGGAAAGACTTTGTGGCTGACGTAGCAACACCAAGTGACGACAACATGAGGAAAAGGGAAGGGCTCAGAGAGAAGCTGGAGAAGCACTCAGAGCAGTGACCCTCAAACTGCAGGAGTGGCTACAACATCCCTGGAAAAAACATCAGACATCTCGGTCCAGAAGAGCGCACAGGTCAGAACAGCAAAGACACTGCGCAGAACCCTCCCAGGTCCTATATAAAACTGATTTAAAGTCATGCGTTATGCAGGCCTAATAGAGAAACATAACTAATAGCAATTAACTTTAATACATATATTCAATGCATGTAAAGTATAATTTTAACAAACATTATGAAAGTATACTTAATACATTTACTTATCAGAGATACACCCCACAAAGTAAACGTTAACTTAATCTAAAGAGCTTATATTACACTAGATATAATCCGTATACTTAATCTGACCTCGCTTTCACCTTTAAATCCTTTTGAATTCTCCTTCCCAATAACTTTTGCAATGTTTTGTTTAAAATGACACAGGCCAGGTTACACATTTTAGGATGATTGTTAATTTAGTACTATTATAGCAGAGTTTATCATTTTATATACACAATAGAAATAGCATGAATACTTAAACTGCAGCGTGATCATGTTGGAAGATTGTCCATAAAGAATAAAGGAACACGATGTTTTGTTTTTTTTCAGGTCGTTGCGATTCCTGAATCACACCTGAGTTTTAAAAGACAAACTTTAAAAGCACATAATACAATACGTAGTGACACATTATACGCAGACACACATGTTAAAGAAAAAATATATGACATGACGCACACTTGATATATAGAACGTATAACAAGGCAAAATGTATTGGCAAATATTGAAAAGTGGTCAAAAAGTCCTTACATAATGTCCTGCTTTTGTGCACAGCCAGGGCTTGATATTAACTTATTTTTGTGAAGTTACTAGCCATAAATACAACAGTACAGTGGGTTTAGTTGTAATGTTTTGGTGTATAAAATGTATACTGTGAACTAAATGTTAAATGTAATCTATAGCTATCTAACTAAACTCCAACTTGGCATACTTTTTTCAATTTTAAGTGCCTAAATGGACTATAAATAGCTAATTTGACTGAATTGCGTAAACAAAGGTGTTTATTATTTTAAAGAGAAGATTATACAATTTCATATACAGTAATTGTCTGACCTACAGTAGAATAATTGTATGGATATGAGAAGAATGAAATGTCTACTGTATTTTCCGGACTATAAATTGCACCTCGGCCAAAACTATGAAAAAAGGTGCGACTTATACTTATATTTATACTTATATAGTCATACTCCGGAGCAACTTATATGTGAAATTATTTGTTATTTTCACACTTGCAACCGCATTTCATACTCCAGTGCGACTTATATATGTTTTTTTATTCTCTATTATGCATTTTTTGGCTGGTGCGACTTATACTTCGGAAAATACGGTACTTATGGGCACTAGCTTTCCATGGCCATAGCAATTAAGCAATTAGGTTAAAATTCGATATGTTTTGAATGGGGAAAAGTCCTCACAAAATCCTTGAAATCAGGTCGGAAAAGCCCATCATTATAGTTAATGTCAAGCCCTGTTCACAGCGATAATGGGACGGGTTTTCACCATTTTCATAATAAACAGCCCCGAGCAGCCGAATTTAACCTGGTTTTCTTACACTGTAACACTGCTTTTTTTTTTTTTGTCTCCATAGTGACACGGATTCAACTGTAAAGCTTCCAAAACATGATCTGCTTGTCCTCTCCTCCGGTGATGATGGAGGTGTTGAGCTCGTTCGTCCACATCGCCGTGACGGGGCCTGACGGAGAGAGGAAAGTGAGACGTGACCAAGTTTAATATTGTTCTATTGCAATATCATGTCAAAACAGAATAACTTTGACTATACTATATAAGGGCCAAGACAAGACTAAATTAGAGATATATAAACATTACATTTCAAGCCAAAACACAACCATATTGAGCAGCCCTAAAAGTATTATTAAAATTAGCCTGTAAACATGAAAGTAATACTTAAAATCTCCAAAACCTTCTTCAAAATAAATAAATAGACCTTTGATGAGTTTTTACCCAGTGTTTGATGGGTAATCTCTTAGTGTGATGTCATCAATTACAAACAGGAAGTTAAATTATAAACCTAAAAAAAAAGTGCTATTCTGTGATAACATTTTCAGAATTTTTTAGCAAAATTCAAAATATATCTATCTTAGCTGCATTTTAGCTCAGTGAGTTGTTCGACCTGTCATAGGCACGAATAAGTAATAGAATAATAAATAATTTAAACTGCTTTGGCACTGGCAGAGAATATGCTCAGATTTATTATTTGTCTTTCAAACGATATCTGCCATAAATCTTGTCTGGACGTTTGCATTTCTGACCAACGCTTCTCCTCATTTTCTTGTCATGAACCGGACATGTTACAGCGGCTTTTACCCGAGTGAGCCGGGATCCTCTTGACGACCGTGCTGCTCAGGACGTCCCACAGAAGGAGGTCTCCGGACTGACCCCCACACAGCGCCGAGCTCCCGTCCCAACAGAAACACCTGGACACACGAGCGACGGTCAATTTAGCAGCATAGGTATGAATAAATACCTCAAAACGAGTCCCAAAGGCGGCGCTGAACATGTACTTACATATATACATACAAAAGTGTGACGTATAAACGTCACACTTGTCCGGATGTAGTCCTGGTTTGAGCCTGGTTTAGTCCTGATGTAGTCCTGGTTTAAGCTCGGTTTAGTCCTGATGTAGTCCTGGTTTAGTTCCGTACAGACCACACAACCGCAGAGCACAAATCCAATACAAAACGTTGTAGTAGTAGTAGTATGTTTTCCACTAGATTTGCTTCTTAGTTTAGCTTTTTGAACTGTTATTTTTATGCAGTTTCACGAGGAACAATAAATCAAAAGGTACAGTATCAGCGTTGTTCTTTCCTTGTACAGATATTGCACGTGTCAGAACCTCACCTCTGCTCCTCGTCGGCTTTCACAGAGGACATGACCATTCCCGTCTGCACGTCGATGACCTTCATGCAGCAGTCCTCTCCCACGCTCAGGATGTGTCTGCTGTCTGCAAAAGAAACCAGGACCGCCACCATTAGATCCTCTTTGAGCGGCTCCATTTGTGCTTTCATTTGTCTGTTTATGCATTGTTTTTGAGAAGAAGTGAGAGCTGGTCCTTCAAACATTTTACCTGGTTAAATTGTGGTGTTAGAAAGTGAATCACACATTTGTATAGTTAACAGTTTTACAGAATGTTGTATATTTGTAAGACACTGAGCAGGTTAGTCATATGCAGTAAGTGAGCGTTTGATTTAAAGGTGACTCTGTAGCTTTTCCGGTGGAGTCTGCCTCGTGCAGGTCTCCATTGAGATGCCGTTTCCTTCCCTGGAATGTTCCACAGTATGGCATTAAACGTATCTCCATAGAGACGAGCGACAGACTTCTCCAGAACATGTTACAGGTCAGATTTTATGAGAAAGCATGTTTTTTAAAAAGGTCATTTAGAGCAATAAAATGCCAGCAATTGAATAAATGTGAACAATAACATTGCTATGGAGATAATCGTGATTATTTAAGTCACTATTTAACCGTAAAGACTAAAAAAAATGATAGTAGTGATATTTTTGAAGTAGTGAAATTTTTTTTCATTAAATTGATAGAATAGTGCCAATTTTCAAACTAAATTAGGTGTTTTTTAGTTCAATTAGCTTGCTGTTTATGTCAAATTGATCATTCCGAAAGTTTGATGTCATGAGGAAGGTCGCATATTGAGGAGCGCTGATGTGTTAAGAAAACAAGAAGGAAAGAAAATGTAGGATTTTATAGTTGGTTGTAAATAATCTTTAAATCACAATGTTTATTCTCACAATAATCATTACACCAACATTTGAAATCATGTGTCTTTCGTATGATGGCAATAAGGAAGGGCATCTGACTCTGAGACTGACCTGGACTGAAGGCCGTGAGGTGGATGGTCCCGCTGTGACATGGAACCTGCTGCAGCGCCTCGTGGCTCTGAGTGTCCCAGATGGAGACTGTCCCGTCTTTACAGCCAGAGACCAGCAGAGTCCCAGCAGCACTCAGGTTTATGCTGTTCACCTGCCAAATAAAGGATATTCATCTCACGCACAAACATCAAAGAGTTTAGGAGCTAGAGAAACCAATTTGATGCCAGCATTACATTTCTGGACGTGTAAAGAGAATCACAGTGTGTAAGGTTTTTTGATTTTTAAGTTCTAAACCAGGTAAAAAAGGTGCTAAAATGAATAACTTTCAAAACATTTAAAGCTGTACTGTGTAACTTTTCCGTTGTGGGGTCTGCCATCAACTTAATAAGAGAGGACGTCACCAGACAATGTTTTAAAGCAATAAAAACACCTATAATAAAGACAAATTATAGACGTTTAATGCCATAGAGTGGAACATTCTAGGCAAAGCGTCTTGATGTAGACAAACAGTTGGTGGAAAGTTACATAATGCACCTTTAAGGCCGGTAGTGCAGTGTTTCCCAAAGAGTCTGCTGAAACTACGGTGGAAAAGACGTATTTTACCTATTTTATACAAACGTCGGATTGTAAATGTCACTTATTGCCTCTATTCAATCTTTAAACACTTCATTTTTGAACAGTTTAGTTTCCTTTTCAGCTTTTTAAGACAATACAACAAGCCCAAAGTATAATGGGTCGCATTAGCTGGTTTTTAGTTCGTTTTCGACAATAAATAAGACCATTAGATCTACTTTATTGATGGAAAACACTGTAGTTTATTAATGGTTTCAGCTTCCTGTTTGAGCACTTTGCACCATGTTTTTTTTATTATTAATTGTTATGGCTAAATGTTTTATCAACCGGAAACTGAAATAGATATTGAAAAATAGGCATTAATCGTTCTAAAAGAGTAAGAACGATGTTGATATAAAAAGAGAAAAGCCTTGAATGAAAGGTGAACCATGACTCACCCCAGCGTCATGCTCTAGTTCAGCCATGAGTTCAAACTGAGCTCTCTTGTGAGTGTTTTCGGGGCCACAGTGCCAGACCTGTGACAAGCAGAAACTCCACGCGTCACTTTCCCCCTTCCGATGAGCGCACGGTTAAAACGACAGCGAAACAGACGCTCGCGCACGACTTGCCTTGACCGTGGAGTCCCATGACGCCGTGTAGAGCCGGTCGTCAAACCAGCGAATGGCACTGACCGCGTCGTCGTGACCCATGAGCGTGTCCTGGCGCCGGCCGAACGGGACGGAGTAGAAGTATCTGTAAAAGCCAAACAAATTCAATCTATATTTAAAAGAGAAAAAAAACACGAATGCATTACGCAGCGAATGACTCACACGTTGTTGTCCCACGAGGAGCAGACCACGGTTTTACCATCGGCCAACATCAAACAGGAGGATAAAGCCTTCAAAAACAGCAGACGGTGAGGCAGGGATTGGATAAACATGTTTAAATTAAGGAGTTATGGCTCGTTTACCATGTTTGAGAAGGACATGCTTCTCTGGAAATCCTTCAAGTCTTTAGAGAACATTTTTAAGGTCGAGTCTGGAAAAAAAGAGCAACTAGTTTGAGTAAGATAATGAGATACAGATAATATTAATGGTTAGCTTATGGTAAATGTATAGCTATCAGTTCACCTTACAAAAAATATACATTTATTCTTCATTCTGATCATCTATGAAAGGTATAAACAAGACAGCTACAAGTCTTATCCCTTTTCTGAAATCGTACAGTTAATTGTTTCATTTCAAACCAGGCATTTTAATATGAAGCACATCGCAAAGGCTAATGTTTATGTTCATGCTGAGATCTTAACATTATAAGGTTGAGGTCACAATATAATCGTACGAACCAAAAACTAATAATTGTGACAGTTTTAGAAGCAAAATATAATGTTTTTAGTCCAATATATAGCCCAGAAAATAGACCTAAATGTAAATATAACTTTTTTTTATCTGGATGTTTGTATCGTATTTAACTTTCTTTTGTCTTTCAGAAAGTTTTTAAAAGCTGTCACAAACTTGAGGAACAGTAACATGTCAGATGAAATGAAAGAAAAATTAAGATTTCACTGTTGTTTTGTCACAGTAACAATAATCGTCAATACTCGTGAAAATCGTGACACGACAATGTGATCCTGTATGTGTTTAAAATGTGAACAGAATTTGTATTTTTAAATTAATCTGAATACAGAAAAAAACAAAAAACTCACAATTTAATTTAATTTATCAATATATTTTTTCATAATTGTTCATCTTTTAAATGCGCATATATGACTTTCTGACCTTGAGATGTGGAGAAAATCGCAGAGGCGTCTCGTGCTACAGCGATGCTCGTGACCGTCCTGCAGATGAAGAGGAAACGTAGGTATATTCGTAAAACTTATCTAATAACAATATAATAATCAACAAAACGAAACACCGGCATAAATAGAGGGCACAACTTTGCAAAATAAATGACTTTGCAAACATAAAAAAGGCCTGACTGAAGCGAATCCTTCGTCCGCGCGTGAGACGGATGAACGCTGGACTCACTCACTCTTTATGGATTTTGTGGCTGGAGACGAGTTTCAGATTTCCCATATTTGCCCAGGCCAGCTTCCTGCTCTCCTCTGTCAGGTCTTCAAACGAGGAGTCGGCGCTGGGAGAAGCTGCGGGACAAAGAACATTTATAATACATCAAACTGACATCTGCGTTTGATTTACGACTGCATTTTTCTACTTTGTGTTCACATGGATTATTTGCCATTTTGTTGTTCTGAAAAGTACAGTGTGTTTGGGAATCTTTAAAAGTCCATTCTGTGTGATTGACTTGATCTACGGGTTTACAGACTGCACAAACACAGTTCTAAGGTTAAATATGGAAAAACTTTCACAAACGATCGATTAATATATACTTTTTAATAATCAATTAGTAGTTTAGATGCTTAAAAGGGCTGTGAATATGAGTATATTTACTTAAATTGACGTAGAAGTGATGCCTTTTAAGACTATCTTAAACAAATTTAAGACTATCTTGAACAAATTTAAGACTATCTTGAACATATTTCCAGACAAAATCGTTTTTTCACCCAAAACACTAAATGTACATGTTCCCTCGGGCTGAAGTTGAAATTTTTTTTTTTGATCTAATAAGGGTGTGGCAAAAGCGCTCAAAAACAATGAAATATCTTCATGTATCTGACACAAACTGCACTCAAAAGACAACAAATGAGTTCATGCAAATACATGTATTAATACAGAAAAGTACTAGTAACCAGTTATGTATACAAGTCATATTAAACTCATGATTCACGCCAAAAAAAAAAATTGTCTTCTCCTTATCGCTGTTGTCCCATAAACATCCTTTTAATCTGAATAAAGTAATGAGTTGACTAAGACACCATTGACTGATTAATTGATTAATTGACTAATCGACTAAAGGACTAAAGGACCAAAGGACCAAAGGACCAAAGGACAAAAGGACTAAAGGATTACGGCGCTAATGTTCCCCGTGTCATGTAATTACTGCTCTAACACGACTTCTCCAAACACATGTTTTTGAGTCTGTGTAAAGCCCAGACAGTAATAAAGATAAAGCACTACACTCGTTTCAGCCCTGGTTAACTGTGTACAATAATCCAAACCACAATGAGTCACACACCAGTTTAGCATTGTGCAAGTTAATGGATGAATGAAAAACTGAAATGTATTTGAGCAAGAAAAGTCATCTGGATTTAACTTATCCTTCGATGATTCACCACAGAAAAGAGACACTTTATCCTCATCAAGTTTTAATTAATACAGATTTCTGACACAAGCATCGTTTACATACAGTTTTTAACTTTAACATCGAAATTTAGGATTTGATAACCACTGACAGAACCACTACTTACACAAGTGGAAAGCACCATTAGCTAATGACCAACTCCTCAAGGTTTTTTGTAGTTTTCCCTTGCCAAGAAGGAAGTTTAAGGATAATAACGGTTATTCATTTGCTTATTTCCTGCAAATCTGGTTAATCTTCTTCTCTATTATTGACTGTTTCATCGTTTCATTTTCTAACTTTCAACTGGTTTTGCCTGACGAAGGCCTAGACACCGAAACGTTGCCTCTTCACCATTAAACTTTTATTTTGCAAGTTTGACAGTGTGCGGGATTTCTTTCCCCACTAACTTTCAACTGGTAAAATCAATCATTTTGAGAAGCCTCGAGAGGAAACTGTGGTGATTTTGCACTTTACAAAAGCAAATTGACTTGAAACTGAACTAAAAGCACCAACTGTAGCTTATAGATCTATATTCATACTGTGCAGACGTCGTACGCTAAGATGGAGGGCGGCGGACAGTTGTACTCCTGTAATAACCACATACATACAGTACATGGAGTAGTTTTACCTGGAGACAGTTCACTTCCTGGGGAGCTGATGCTGGGGCTGCGCGTGATGTTGTGAAATCGGGGTGTGATTCGCTGAGGGTGGGGGCTGGTGAACAGCTGGGTGGGCGTCTGTCCGAACTCCAGAATCTGAGTCAACATCGCGATCCTCTGGTCCGGATCCTCAATGCTGCAAAAACACAGAAAGTACTTGAAAAAAATCCCAATTTATAACAATTCATGATATTACGGCTTCACCTGTCACAGTCTACGCTTCCTTCGTACGTCAACGGATGAAATACTGGAAAAAATGAAAAGATTAATAGGTTATTTTCCTGTAACAACTGTGGTATTTGTATTCGTCGCTTGCGTAGCTTTAAATGTTTGCACCGTTATGAGCCGCGATTGATTCACTGCCCCTCTGTTTGAAGCCGAATATTAAATCGATCCACTCGTGAAGGTGCTCTGACACGAACTGACTCTCCAAGGCGGTCCTGTGTTTCTGAAGGAAATTGCTGGAGTCTGTGAATAAAAACGCAAACAGTGAAATCATTAAATAAGTAACACATGAAGTATTCACTCAAAACGACAATGGGCAAAGCGGTTTCGGGAGGGCCATAGGGACAGAAAATAACTAATAATCAGATTAAATGTTTGCTGTCCGTCAGAAAAGAGCCAAAATGTCCCCGTAAATGTCTTTTTACTTAGAACATAAATGTGAACGGACACAAAGGCTCTGTTTGCATGAAAAATCTACCGTAATTATTATCCGATTTCTGGACGTCTAAGATTATTTAAACGGCACGCAAACAACAAAACGTGATGCAAATACTCAGAGGGATAATTTTGCAGTTTACACACGTTTTTAACAATCATCTAACTCCAAACCGATGTAACCGCAGCGGACGATGTAACCGCAGCGGACGATGTAACCGCAGCGGACGATGTAACCGCAGAAGCCGATGTAACCGCAGCGGACGATGTAACCGCAGCGGACGATGTAACCGCAGCGGACGATGTAACCGCAGCGGACGATGTAACCGCAGCGGACGATGTAACCGCAGCGGACGATGTAACCGCAGCGGACGATGTAACCGCAGCGGACGATGTAACCGCAGCGGACGATGTAACCGCAGAAGCCGATGTAACCGCAGCGGACGATGTAACCGCAGCGGACGATGTAACCGCAGAAGCCGATGTAACCGCAGCGGACGATGTAACCGCAGCGGACGATGTAACCGCAGCGGACGATGTAACCGCAGCGGACGATGTAACCGCAGCGGACGATGTAACCGCAGCGGACGATGTAACCGCAGCGGACGATGTAACCGCAGCGGACGATGTAACCGCAGCGGACGATGTAACCGCAGCGGCCGATGTAACCGTAGCGGACGATGTAACCGCAGCGGACGATGTAACCGCAGCGGACGATGTAACCGTAGCGGACGATGTAACCGCAGCGGACGATGTAACCGCAGCGGACGATGTAACCGCAGCGGACGATGTAACCGCAGCGGACGATGTAACCGCAGAGGCCGATGTAACCGCAGCGGACGATGTAACCGCAGAGGCCGATGTAACCGCAGCGGACGATGTAACCGTAGCGGACGATGTAACCGCAGCGGACGATGTAACCGCAGCGGACGATGTAACCGCAGCGGACGATGTAACCGTAGCGGACGATGTAACCGCAGCGGACGGTGTAACCGCAGCGGACGGTGTAACCGCAGCGGACGATGTAACCGCAGAGGCCGGTGTAACCGCAGCGGACGGTGTAACCGCAGCGGACGATGTAACCGCAGCGGACGATGTAACCACGGATAATATAATGCGTAAATCATCTTTATTTTGTCTGAATAAATTCCCTTTCATTTTCTAGTTACTCAAATGATTCAGATATTAAACACAACTTTTTTCTATATTTTTCTACATTTAATGTGTTGAGCATGCAGTGACAGTAATTATAAAAATAATAATAATGTACCTGAGGCCCAGGGAGGAAGAGCGACATCACCAACATAACTTCCATTTTGACGTCTTCCCAAGTCCAAACCCAGTCGATTCTCCAGGAAAGTGAAGTCCGGGCCATAAAATTCTGGTATGAGCTGCGTGACAAAGAGGATTTATTTATATAACGCTACGGTCGCAGAGAATACGACGTTTCCAGACTGTATTCCTCACCTCTTTAAAGTCTGTGGCGCCCTCCAAACAGTTTCTCCATGTTTCACCAACGCTGTCAAAAGTCAATTCAGGACAGACAATAAAAACACTTCAAAGAGGGATTTTCGTACGCTATCGAGCTTCACTGCGTGTAAATGTGAATGATTGATTTGTGTTAAAAAGGAATGTTTGTCTTTCAACAAGTCAATCACCTGTTGAACATGCGATCTGCGTTGTCGTAGCGTCCATTCTGTAAACACAACATGTGCTCCGGAGCTGAGAGAGAACAGAGAGAAGTTCACAGAAAAAAGGTAGATTATTGTATCAATTTTGGCCCAGATTTTCTTTCCCATGAAATGGGATCTCCCTGTGTTTCCCCTGTGCTGCTGAATGAGCCGCACAAACTGTAGAAAGCTCCTCATGACTTCAAATGCTTGCCACACACAGGGATGTCAAGATTAAAGTGATAATGGTGATTATTTAGGTCACAAAATAATCATAAAATGATAATAGTGACAATTTTGGGAGAACATTTAGTTTTTTTAAATAAAATTCATAGAAAACTAAATTAGTTTTTTTTTTTTTAAGTACCGTATTTTCCAGATTATAAGTCGCACCAGCCATAGAATGCATAAAAGAGAAGAAAACATATACTTATACTCCAGTGCCACTTATATAAGTATAAATATAAGTATAAGTCACACCCCGGCCAAAACTATGAAAAAAGGTGCAATTTATAGTCCAGACAATACGGTCAAATTACATGATTTTATGAGCAAAATTAAGTTCTAAATGTGAAAGTGCTTTTTTATCTTGCAGTTCATATCAAATGAATCATTCAGAAAGTTTGATTTTGTGAAGCTGGTCACATATTGAGGAGCAGAAATGTGTTAAGAAAACGAGGAAAGAAAGTGTCGGATTTTGTTGTTGTCGTTTTGATTGTGACGTTAATAAATCACAAATAATCATTAAATCGCAATGTTTATTCTCACAATAATCGTCTAACATTTGAAATCGTGACATCCCTTGCCACACACTTCTTACACATAGTTTAACTCCTAAAGCAAAAACAGATTTTAATGTCATAAACCAAAGTTCTTTATAATCTGTTAAAATATCAGGAATATTTCAAACGGCAAAAAACAACACACTTTAATCAACCGTGAGAACCTGGCGTGAGCAGCAGGTTTTATCATCTGCAAACACAGGCTCCACTCTACGTTTCAGCACAATCAATGCTTTCTGTGCGACTCACCGACTCTGACCAGGTAAAACAGGACGTATCCGGGAGACGAATAATGGCTGCCGTACATAAAGCTGGGCTCAGGCATTCCCCGATATCGAGCCTAAAACGCACAAAGACGCCAAGAGAACCGTCAATTGTCACGTGTGCGTTTTTACTTTGCGATGTGAAGTTAGCGAGGTCAGGTTTTTACCAAGAGCCGGTCCAATCGCTCTTTGTTCAGCGCGCCCACGGGTTTCCCCAAGTCTCTGAACGTGGCGGCGTTGGTCAGATCTGCAAGAACCGAAAACAAGTCACATTCAGGCTTTAATCGTTTTTGCTTCCCTTTTTGCTGCTTGTGTCAGTTAAAAAGGTGTAACAGTTTGAGCACCATATTACATAAGCAAGATGTTAAAGACTTCCTTAAACTGGTTTCGTTATTGCTAAAGACTAAAAAGAGTACTTTCAAGGATTGTCATTTTGGTTTAAAACTAACGGCAAATCATCATAATCGCTGTACTCTGGTGAGCAGACGAATCACACAACAAATCCAAAAAGAATGTGATTTGATGATATTTTATGATAAGTTAGACAGATATTACCTTAGATTGTGAAGGGCAAATGTATTTTGACGAGTCGTACATAAATAATGGTAGATTTAGACAGTTTTTGGTGCTCGATTGTGAGCTCCGAAGGGACGTTCTGCTGGGACTGATCAGTCAAAGTTGTATATAAAGATATTTAAAACTCGATTTGGGTGAGTAAACGGGTTAGCAGTAACTTTAAAAAGACAAATGTGTTGCCTGCTAACCTAATCTTGACATAAAACATGAAAAGGTAATGTGAAACAGTAGAAAATATTACCGTATTTTCCGTACTCGGAAGTCACACCTTTTTTCATTGTTTTGGCTGGGGTGCGACTTATACTTATATACTTATACTCCGGAGCGACTTATATGTGATATTATTTGTTATTTTCACACTTGCAACCGCATTTCATACTTTAGTGCAACTTAGATGTTTTTTTCTTCTCTATTATGCATTTTTGGCTGGTGCAACTTATACTCCGGTGCCACTTATATATAATGTATATTATTATATATTTTAGTCCCGTTCGGAGTTAAAGGCGGTATGGACGATTTTTCGGCGATTTGAGAACGCAGGTGGAAGTGCGCATGCGCACTCCCCCGTGCGGACTGATACAACACACACGTGCGTTTGTTTATTAGCGCAACGGAGCGCATCGCATCTCTCGTCTCCCGTAGATTTCTGTCCACTTCTGCGTCAGCTCGAACTGTCTTTCTCCGTCTTCATTTTGCCCCGTACACTGAGGGAACTATATTATGATAGATCCATGCTCTTAGACACGCGGAAACATGGGGACGAGCCTGACGCGGCTGCAGGTGAGCGATAGGTGCGTTTTATGATTGATACGTGGCAGGACAAATGATTTATCCACGCCACGAGGAAATATGACAAAAAATTTGCTGAAAAAAATCGCCCATACCACCTTTAAGATTTAAATTTTTTGTGATTATATTGGCAATTGATTGGTTGAGTATTCTTTTGATTAGTTGTTTAGAACAGTCCAATGAATATGAGATTTTTACTCAGTTTCACCCATAGAGCAGAACTGAGGTTGTCCTGGAGGAGGTTTTTACAGATGTTTATTTTTTTTTTGAATCACAAACACAACCTTTACACATTTCCCACATCATTTTTATGTGATTCTTGCTCATGCCACGTTTCTGAGTCTGCATATTGACCTGTTAGCGATTATACGATTGCTGAACTAGTTTAGCTTGTTTTTCATTCGGGGGTCTGCATTACCGAGCTGTGGGCTGCTGTAGTCGGCGAGCACCCAGGGGAACACGGGGTACTGCGACAGGTCGTTGCAGGAGCGGTCGGCCAGGTTGTTCAGGTGCAGCAGATACTGGTAGTTGCTCAGAAGGCCGCGCTGCCACTGCAACATGTAGCTCTCCGCCGTGTGCTCCGTCATGTGGTTTTCTGAGAGGCAAGACCGTCGGACAAGTTAAAAGAAGACACTTTCTCTGGTTCAAGTATTCAAGTGTCACGTACTGAAGGGAATACCAAATATATTAACTTTAATAAGATTGCATTACCAACTATATTCATTTTATGAGACTGTATTAAACTATATTTTGAGATACGCTGAAACTATGAAGGGTTTGTACTGGCAGGGATTAAACATTTGATTCATTTTAACCGTTTTGATTCTTGCCCTTTCGTTCATAAACGAGCACGCCAACAGTACGTAGATCATTATTTGTTCATTTTAGATCACAGTAATAATAAACGGGTCCATAGACTTCCTTTTGAAAGCTGCAGAGAGTAAACGTACCAAGAAACGTGGCGATGTAGTAGTAAATTTCATCTCGGTCTGCGGTGTTGTAAAACTTCAGGTAAATATCCGAGCAGAAGTCGTTCTCCGTGCAAAAAACTTCAAGACCCTGGATGGATATTACGAGGAGAAATGAATACTGATTACAGTTGAGGAGAGCAGATTATTAAAACATAGACAACATTGTGAATGTTGAGGATATGGAAAATGTACTCAATTAAATCTGTTTAATTTTAAAATGATGCAACAAAAAGCTGAGAAAAATGCAAGGTACAAAGTGACATTTTTGTACATGGGTCATTTCACATTTGTTTTCACACATTTCTGTTGGATGGACATAGAAGTATAGCCCCACTCTAGATTACAGTATAGTAATAACATAGAGTATAGATACAATAGATATAAATAGTTAAACCAAGCGCACAAACTCACAAGTGGCCTAAGTCCATGTCTCCTCTTGTAGATTCTCCTGACGCTGTGGAGTTTAATTTGAATAACACGCTCCTGTAGAAAACATAAAAAAATACGGTTCAAAAAAGACAACTGTAAAACCAGCCTTGCGTTGACAGCCTAATATACACGTTATTAAAAAGTATTTGGCGTCATTCTCACCGGATATCCGTTGAGGGGCTGGAAGTAGAGGTTCTCGTCAGTGATGCAGACGTGACCTGGGTTTGACACGAGCGGCGTCACCATCTCCACCGAGCACTCCATGTGAGGCTTCTCGGCAACACTCTGAAAACTACACACAGACTGATCCGTAACACAACTTGACACAAACACACAAAGGTACGCGCAGCTGCTGCACACACACCAGTTTTTGTCGAACGAGGTCCTTGCCAGACGAGACTGTAGATTGGCCTCAACCTAAAAAAGTGCGGTAAGCATCAAAAAACAATCAAAGTAAAAGTTTGTTGATGTGGAAAGCACCAACGCACCATGGCCGTCTGATCTCCGAGCTTCTCCAGACAAGATGCTCTGTGCAGCTGTGCAAACAAATCAAAAAGACATTATCTCTACGTGTTTTAATCCTCTCGTGGCGATGGATAATCATTGGATAATCTTAAACGCAATACCTGTAATAACGTTTGAACGACATCTTCCGTTTTAGTCCAAACCTCCAACTGAAAAGTGAGTCGCTTCGTCCCCTGCAGAGACAATACAGGTTAAATGTGACAAATGATATGAATCGACAACAAATATACTGCACGAAAATAGTTTGTTACCCTTTCTATTCTGTACGGCGCGATCACGTTGCTGTCTTTGATGTAAATAACCTGTAACAAATGCATAACATTTAGGAAGAGCAAAGTGTCAGACCTCAAATAAAGAGTAAAGAAACATTATTACAATACAACACTCACCTGTCCACATGAAATGGAAATGGCGGATGGTTTAGGCCTGAAATATCACAAAAAATAACGTGATTTAAATAGAATATTAAACAGTTGGACCAGTTCTTAAAACTAAAAATGCGTCACACTCTCAAGTATGATTGAAACCAGTTTATTAAATAAAATAAACGATGTGTGGCCACTGAATGAAAGCGTGTAAAACTCACTCATTGAACGGATTGGTGTCTTTTTGCATGAACTCTATCCTTTTGCAGTCTCGAAGGGGAATCTATACATAAAACACAAACATAACATCAATGACAACAGCAAAACAACCCGACCACATGTCATGGAGATCTCAAATCATCATCCAAAATCAACCTTTAAAATCGGCGTTTCGAAATCATCTGGATCAAAAATTATGGATTTGGAGCAGATCTTGAACGATCCTCTGACCTTTCTGAAACGAAAAGGTGCAACACGGACTTTGATGCTATTAAGTAAATCATAACAGAGACACGCAAATTAAGCTGAACTCAAACCTGAGGAAAACTGTCATTATAATGCCATTGCTGCATACTCTATATAATATTCTATAATAAGGAATAAAGCAAATGTGTTGTAATAGAGGCACCACATTCAGTCACATCAAAAGGCCACCAGTAAATACTCGATACATGCCTCTTAAAACAACAGTGAAGAGATTAGTGTATTCAAGGCAGGTCTAAATGGACAGGATTATATTTAAACAGCTGCATCCGTCTCAGGCTCAGATAAGCTCCAGGAGCGCACTTAAATGTGATCTATTTCAATATTATCTCAACTCAAACCACAGGCCAAACCTACGCTGACCTGAAGCTTTCGTTTACCTCTCTTTGGGGGACGCTGAGGTCACATGGTATGCCGTGTGCTGTTCAAAATAATACTCCTCCAGATCCAGCAGCAGGAGGGAGAACCTGGACAGACGTAGGCGTGTTTTAGAGTAAGAATAGCCAAACTTTGATGTGGGGCTGGACAAAATGTCACACTTTTCACACTCAATCGCACTTTTTCAATGTTAATTTCATCAACATTCCACACAAAAAAACATCAAATCTCCAAATGATTTTAATAGATCCCATAGATTTCTCGAATTAAAAAGTGTATAATTAAGAATTTGACGTGAACAAGTGTTACACAGCTTTACTTTGATGGTGAACAATTCAACATTGACCACTAAAGCTAAAAATAGTACATTAGTATACAATAGTCATTTCGTTTTCAGTTTATTTATAACGATACACTGTAAACTCCCAAATATGTGTGCAACTGTATGGCATTAATTTGAACTAATGACGATGATACAAAGGCTTATACAGCACGTTTAATCCAAAATAAAAGTGTGGTTTAGAACTTAACACATACCAAACTTCTCCTGACAAAAAAATAAAGCCTGTTTCCTTGTGATGCATGACTTCATCTTGCAGTGGCCCTACATTGCATGTCATCATTTTCAAAGTATTTTCCCACTAGATTACAATGACGCCTTTATAAATGTGAATAGGTTAAGATATATTGCATTTATTGAGTGTAATACAGTTTACAATAGTGTGCAAAGTGATAAAAGGCTCACTCTAGAGTCATTTCTTTGATTCACAGACAAAGACAATCAAACTACGATGCAAATATCCATGACAATATTAGTTATTTAGTGTTATTTAATAGAAAAACCCACAAAAGTTAGCCTTGATGACTACTTTAAACAATTACTTTTGCTTTTCTATCTTGGCCAGGATGGATGATTGATTGCAGGATACATTTAATGCCAAATCAATGTATTTTACAGAATGCCCGACCACATTTAGGAGACATCTTACAGCAGTGAGTGACAGAACCTGAAGCACCATTATAGCTCTCTGTCGATATTAATGGGATATATTTACAGCCTCTCCAGATAAATGGATAAAAACAGCCCTCTAAAGACGCGAAAAGACAAGTCCAACGCGCCAGACAAAGCTGCGACAACAATACGCACATGTGCAGAGGAACTAACCTTTCTTTGGATCGTTCTGGAGTCTTTAAAAAGGCCATGACCGCGGCTGCATCCTCCTCGGAAACAAAACACTGAGCGGCTCGAGCTCCGGCTGTAAACACGGAAACTCGCGGAGGGTCACGTGACTTTCCCTCCGGCAGACGATCGTTAATGAAGACAAGGCAGAGGGGCACCACTCTGTTGTGACTGATTGTTTTTTTCATCGATCGATCTTTTTTGGCACTTTATGAGAATATTACAAACATATAAATATCATAATTTAAGGCGAAGTGGAACAGTTTGTTTGGTCAGTTTGCTTAAAATGTCATTGAATTAATTTCCATCAATATTGATACGAGACACTGTAACTTTAAAGGCTGTTTCCTCGTTCCTCAAAATGCCTTTATCAAAGAGTAAACAAAGACCCCTTTGTAATTTGTTTTGTATCTAATATGTAAAAAAGAAAAAGAAAACAAAGGTTAAAAAACTTGCTTTTTCCATTTTATTATTATATTCAATTTTATTATTTATAATTTATAGTTTTTTCAGATTTATGCGTTCCAAATGCATGCAAGTTTGACCATTTTACACATGACGAAAATGTGTACTTTGTTACATTTGTATGAGTAAAACAAAATAAAATAAAAATAATTGAGATCTCCAAATTAAAGTGTCTTGCAATCACTGCTTTAACAGATGCATTTGTCTTGCGAAGGATGGAAATATTACAAAACACTTTTATAATGACTTAAAATTAACCACACCACGCGCGAACGGCATGTTTTAAGCTAATAATAGATAATATAATAGATCCATGTTTTAAGCCGCACTGATCTTTATGGCGTCATTTCTTAACACACCAGTGAGACTCTTCCTTCTAGACGATCGTCACCTTACGTCTTGACGTTTCATCGAGGGCAGTGAGGGAAGTTTGCTCCTCCGAGATGTTGTAGCAGCAAAACTCACCAAATGCGGCGAATTTGCACTTTATTACGAACAATGTCCGTCCCGGGCATCTGCCAACATGCAATGGAAGAGACATGGCACTGGGTTTGTCTTCAGCGTCGTTTTTGTCGCGTCGTATTTCACAAATAAGGTGCGTATTTGGCTCAAATCCACCTTTCATGTTTGAGTTTTACCTCGTCTGAAGTGCCACGCTATTAACTATTATAGAAGGTCAAAGGTCAACAGCTCCTTGTCACTCTTCTGCACTTTATGCATCTTTTCTTACAAACCCGGACATTTGTAATTTAACCCTACACATGCATCACTAATTAAGCCAGATCACACACACTTTAATAATACTAGCACCAGGGTTAAAGCCTTGTTTTAATGTTATAATTTCACAAACAATATGGTTAATCGATACATTGCACTGTAAACAATGTGCAGTATTAATATTAACAATGATTCACAATGAAGCAAGAGTCAATGAGTGAGGAAAGTGACTTAAAATAACGAGAAACAAGTATTTTAACTGTGGCAAATGTGATGTGAATACAAAAAAGCTCTGGCTCCTTTTGAGATGGCATTTTTAAGAAGTCTCTGAGTGTTTCCCATGACAATTTGGACGTGGAAATGGCTTTTACTGCCACCATTTAACTGTGCACCTTTTGTTTCTTTTTTAGTTCGTTCTCTCGGTGTTGAAATTTACATATCCAACACTCTTCCAAGGGTAAGTCCAATGTTTGCCCAACTTTTAACCGTCAATTTGTGAATTTATATTGTATTGAATTGCATTTCGATCGTCACATTTGATTACTATCAACTATCCATACTCCAAAACTAAATGAAAAGGCATTTTATGACAAAGACAGTAGAATTATCAAATCAAAATGTAAATTAATAATAAAAAAGTTAAGATTTTGATCAATATCACACTTTAATCGTAAATATTCTTGTTTTAGAAGCTTTCTGTCAACATATTTCAACCGTTATTTGTTTAAAAATGTATCTAACGCGTCTCAATGTGCAATAGAAATAAGAGTTTGACCAATCGTTGCATCAAAATCAAAATTTCTGACCGGTCGACTAGTGAAATAACACAACGTGAATGTGAAACGTGCTTGTTCCCTCAGATGGCAGACGCTTATCGGGGCCGTGCTGCTGCTCGCGTGTGTGAAGCTCGGCTGGCTGGAAATGAGCCACATCAACAGGTCAATCCTCGGTCCACTCATTCACAAAATACTGTCACCTTACGGCTGCCAAATACAACGAGTGGCTCATGTTTCAGATCTGCCGCGCTCTCCTGGCTTCCCGGCTCACTCCTGTTCGTTGGAAACATATACGCCGGCTCCAGAGCTTTATCGCACATGGTACCCACTTAAACCTGGACGATTGAATGCGGTCGGTTGCTCTTTTTATTCTGCGTTGTTTGTATTTGTGCAGGACATCCCTCTCTTCTTCACGCTGCAGAATTCATCTCATGTTGTGAGTTACGTGATTGGAAAGGTCATTCACAGACAGGTAAGTAAGTGTGTGCGATGTTATAATGCATTAATAGAATGTTTGTAGAGAAATTAACAATGTTCTAATGTAAAAAGGAGGATTGTGTTCAGATTGTGGATGGTGTCGCTTTCAATTCGGTGCGATTTATGTTTCGTGGAGTCCAAAATCACAGCTGCGGTCGCCTTTCAGGGCTTCACAAAACTGTATTTAACTGACAGAAAGTTAGAAAATCAGACCAAATGTATTTATTTAGTCAAACCCAGACGAATATGAAAGAAAAATTAGAGCAGTTTGGAGAATTTGCACACAAAAAAAACCCAAATCCTTCCAAATTTAGCAATAACTTTTGATTGTTTAAAGGTTTTAGAAATGGCTTAAGAAGATAATTATTCTTGTGTTATATTTACATACATTGAGTTCATGTTACTGTTGTGTATAAAGTGATTATCTCTTCATCAACAGAGCGTCCGATGGCTGAAATTCATCAGGTTGGTTTTTATCACGTGCTTTTAGATCCAAGTCCAAAACTGCGGTCATGAAAATGCACTTTTTTTTCTTCTTGTAGCGTTTGTCTCATGTTCTTGTCGGCCATCAACCTTCCCATGAATGATCCGGGGGTAAATAAAACCTGATCAACTGTAGAAACTGTATATGCATCGCCCTATAATGCAGCTCATCTATTTTGGCCTCTTTTAGTTCGACTTGACGGCTTATCAGTGGGCTGCTGCTCACCTCGTCTGTGTCGGTACCAAAAGTCAAAACTGTACTTATATAGGTAACGTTTATATAAAAAAATAAATGTACATCTTGCTTCCTTTTCAGGTTCATATAGAGTTTTCCAAGTTAACCACAGAGCCTCTAGTCTGAGGTAAGAACGTATTTAGTTTTAATTTTGATACTAAAGAAAAGGCTCTTACAGAGTTTGATACACAGTAATAGTACAAAATTTGGTAGTTTCTTTAATAATACAATGTGCTCTTCTTGTAGTTTTAATATACATCTTCAGTATCAATTAATAGTATAAAGTATTGTCAAATTTCTAAAAGAATGTTGAAAAGATTCCCATTTTGAAGTACAGCTTTTATGCATTCCTGCCTGTCAAGAAGTGAGTTTAATCTGTTTAAATGTGCGTTAATTGCAGCGACATTGAGCAACAGTGCATGAACTACGTGTGCAGGTAAATGAAAGTCTAATCTAGTCATAAAGACACATCCTAACGCGTACGTGAAACCGATTTGTCCTGCTTTTCTCCACAACAGCGTGCTTCTGCTCGCGGCGGCAGCTCACCCGACAGGTAGAGGAAGTGATGATGATTTTAACACTCTCGACATATAAAGCTGTCGAACTGTAATAATAATAATGGTAACAGTGATTTCCCTCCTCAGGTGACCTCATGGGAGCCCTCGAGTTCCCCTCCCTGCAGTCTCACTCCTTTCTCTGTGGCTGCTGCATCAGGTGAAGGAAAAGTCACATTGTTTTTTTTTGTTTATAGTTAAAGTTTGGTTCATAACTCGGGGAAGGCCAAGGTGAGACTTCTATGATGAGCGAGTCCATCACATGTTTGAACCGGATCTCATTTTAAAACCGTTTTCTTTCTCATTTTGATTAATTTTTAACACTTATTTACCTCCGTCCGACACAAGAGAAGAAGAGCAGGCGACATGAGTCAGAGCTTTTTGCACAATTCATACCGTTAAACGTCCTTTTTATTATTGTTGAGCAAAAGTTTATTTAGTTTAGACATAATTGCTCGGGTTAAAAGCATTCCAGCTTTCAGTTTTTGGACAAAAATCACATTAACTTCAGTCACTTCAAAAATCACATTAACTTCTGTATTTAAATATAAATAGCTCCCATTAATGAGCTCCAATCACTAATAAGAATAGTTATGCGACTTTCTCAATGTGAATTTAAAGATTTAATGATCAATAAATGCCATAAAAAAAAAATAAGTTACAAAGTATTTCAGTCTAATTTCTAATGGAACGCGTCTCTTTCTAGTGCCTTGATGGGATTTTTGCTGCTGTTGGTCTCAGTCAAAATAAAAAGTGGACTTTCAACTGAGCATCTAAAAGTCTGGATGTTTGTTGCTAAGGTAATACTGAAATTAACCTACTTGATCCTCTCATTTCTACAGTTTTTTTCATGTATTTCCAGGTCACAGCCATGTCTCTGTCACCTTTCATCTTTTACACAGACATAAATGCACTCTCTCTTGCATGGTATGTTCCCTCATACAATAATACTTTAAAATTGGTCTAATAAAGTATTAAAATGTTCTTATTGTTGTTACAGTGTTATTACCAGTCACTGTGGCGAGGCCTTGCTGCTCTATTCAGAAAGAGATTCAAAGTAAAACTGAACGCACCCCAGTCCAGACGCCTTAAGAGATTTATCCAATCAATTTTATTAAACTATTTTATGAATGTGTTCTAACTGTTCACTAAAAATAAAAGCCATATTGACAAATGTCTTGTTACTTTTTAAACCGATCATGAATTAAATCCATTGCAATCTCGTCCAAGTCCAGTATTCACACGTTTGACTCGATTAGTTTTATTTGTCACATTTTTTAATAGTTTATAGGATTAATTTTGACTTTAAAATGTCTAACAATTTTAAATGACACTGATTTTAAACACAAAGCTTCTGAACTCTTGTCATTTTCTCTGCTTTTTGCCATTTTGGGAGAATAAAGCATTGAAAGGCTGTCTCCTCCGTGAGCGCGACTGAGGGTTCTTGTCTTCTTTGATGTAACCTGCCAATCAGAAAATGTAACTTTATCAGCTCGAAAATCTGACGTTTCGAGAGAAAATCTTTTTTTTTATTTTTTTTTTTATCATTATCGACACAAAAATATACGGTATTTGCAATATTTTTAAAAAGGTGCATGAAGTAACTTTTTGACAGATGGAGATGTTATTTCTTTGTCTAGAACGTTCTATGTACGTTTTTATTTAAACTTGTATAAATGTTTCCTTGGATCAGGACACAGATTAGTTCAAATCAGCTTTTACAGATAATGTGGATTTATTCTTGGTTACAAAAACATTAACTATGATGTCTACGTTGTTATAATTTGTTGTTTTGCTTCTAAAGACGGAAATAGACTTATTTGACGGACTGGACTTGTGGGACACTTATGTTTCTCTAGATGTGCCTTCATTTAGATTATGTTTTGTCATGTGCTACTTGTGTTTCATAATTCGACTAAGCTCTTGTCTCGTTTCTGTGTTCTATGTGTTTACACTTGATAACATTGGAAAAAAAGCAACAAAAAAATACATTTGAAGTTGTTCGGGCAAAAGTAAAATGTGAAATTATTTTTACATTTGGATATTGTGTCAGCCAAATATTGCATTTAGTATCATTTTAGTGATCAGCCCTAGTCTCTTTTTTAACTCAGCTGTATATTTAATAGTTGCGTACCTCTTTCTATACAAGTCTGTGTAGACGGAAA